>NC_056729.1:1838887915-1838945415 GCF_019279795.1 Protopterus annectens | reverse complement strand
GTGGTAATTAAGTCCTGTGGCTGCATCTTGTAGTAATTTGCTTCCTCCATAAGTCACTCTCTCACAAACACACACACACACACACACACACACACACACACACACACACACACACACACACACACACACACACACATATAGACATACACACTCATATACGTACACACACACACACACACACACACACACACACACACACACACACACACACACACACACTCACACACATATACATATACACACAGACACACACAAAGACATACATATGTATACACACACATGCACACATACACGCACACATTTAGACGCACACGCACACACACACACACACGCACACACACACACACACACACACACACACACACACACACACACACACACACACACACACACACACCACAGTCCCCATACCTGTACCTGAGTTGTCTCTCTGATCCCCCTACTAGATTAAGAATGGTTAAGGCCCAAGGGTTTACTGTACTTCCAAGTGGCTAGCGTTTCCCACCCACGACCTCCACACTGCTGTGGGTGCTGTTGTGGCACAATTTTATTATTGCTGATGGCTAATGGTTCACCCATCCCCATTTCCAGCACTACTTTAAGTGCTGGTGTATGAACACAGCCTTTTGGCCGTGCTCCCTACTGTGATGTCATAGGGGTGGCCATGCTGAACTACATAGCTGAGCAATTTCATGAATTCCTCAGCATGTAGCTACCTTCCTGGAGACAGTACTGGGGGACAGACAGTACATGGCTAATTAGTAATTGCCTCTCACCTGGACCACCTCTTTAGCATACAGCAAGGTCACAGAGATAGCCTTATGCGGTGCTACACATCTTCCTGCTACAGTACCATGCCACACAGTGTTAGGGCTGCTTCTGAATTCAAAAAGGTTAGTGGAATGTGTACATGAAGGCATACACATCCCAGTACCTTTATGAATTCCCCATTATCTCCATCATGTTCCATTTATCTGCTGGTGTAAATTTAGGTCCCTAGTTCTGGTGTTTATGGATATGTAAGACTTGCAGGTACAACACAGTCTCTAACGGGGTGGTAGGTGAAGCACACATCACCCCTCAGGAGTCTATGAGATCCTGAGTGAATAGATTGAGCTTCTAACCTCTTTGGGTAACTTATGGCCTTTTAGCCAATAATCTTCTTACTTAGGAAGAGAGTGTAGCTAGCTGTTTTTGCATTTTATGCCATCCCTCAATCAAGCACCCCTCCAAAACAAAAAACAAACACAAAAATGTTCTTTTAAACTGTAGCAGACTGCTTGCTACATCTGCAGCAAACAGCTCCTACACTTTTCTACCACACACAAAGCAGCATTACCACACTTCATTGTATATAGCAAATGCAATGCTAGCATAAATACTGCTATGCACTAGGGAGTGATTGAGACCAGACGATCTAAACACTTTGTGCCCAGGAGAGCTTCCCCTTCACTCCACCTATGCTAAACTACTACTTTGGAACCTTTTGGGCTTCTCTAGTTGTTTAATATGTCTGGAGTGGTACATCCTGTAGGGGTGTTGTACTCATTGGTTGAGCTAATCAATGCTAAATTTAAAGTAATAATGACTTCTTTAGATCTGGATACTATATCTTTGGCAATCAGTTTTAATAAGTAGCAGGACTTCCTGAAGATAGTTGCCACAGACTGAGCAAATGAAAAAGAATTGTCATCACACATTCCAAGGTCCTTGACTATATTTTTGTTTTGAAGTGGGATATTGTCTATACTTTATGTTGAGGTTATACTTTGTTTACCAAATTGATAATATTACACTTCTTTGCATTTAATTTGAGATTATGTTCAGCATGTCTGGAATTTATAACCTTAAGTTCTTTCTAAGGGGTACAGTCTTAGAGTGTTCTTGACAATAACACCCAGTTTGCAGTCATCTGTAAACTTAGTTAACTAGAAGTTCTATTTCCTGGACTGTAAATCAGAAAAGCAACTGTCAAAAAAAAGGAGGGGTCCCAACACAGAGTCTGGGGGATACCCCTGGGTACTGACATGCTCTCAGATCAAACACCTGGCATACAAACTATGTGGATTCTGTGTTTTAGGCAGTGATAATATAGAGGATTATAGGTTCATAGGTTCATAGGTTCATAGGTTCATAGGTTCATAGGTATGTACTAGGCTATCTGCCTGAGGGCATTTATAAGCCTAGCCAGAGTGTGCCAGCGTTCACCACCCCATTGATTAATTAACTGAGCCTCTGTCAAGAAGAGCCAATGAAGTGATCCCAGCGGTGTATTTTCTGTTACCCATCCACTCGTCAAGGTTTCTCTTGAAGAGTGTTAGTGAGGGGCTCTGCCTAATGTAATTAGGAATTTTGTTCCAAAGCATGGGGAGTCTCTGTGACAGGAATCTATCCCTCCAGCATGCTTTATTTATTGTTGTGGTGAGGTTTAGCTCACTAGAGCGAGTGGCTCACAGTGACTTGGATTTCTTTAGGTGGAGCATGTCCATCAATTCTGAGTTAGACATGGCTTTGTAAGTAAGGCAGAGATTACCTCTGAGTAAGTGATATGTTACTGAGTACTGCCAGAGATTTTCCAGTCAGGCTGCATAGGACATATGTTTGAGGCCAGTAATCCTCTTGATGAGGTACTTTTGTGGACTTCCCAGCTGTTGGAAGTGTCTTGTGAGGTACATCCCAAATGGGGCATTGTACTCTATGATGGGTCTGATGAGTGACAAGCAGAGGGGCATGATAACCTCTTTATTTCTAGATGTGAACCCTTTAGTAATTAGATGATTGTCAAAGGAGAGATTACTATCTACCTGGGATCCCCAGATCTCTTATTACATCTTCTGCATTAAGGGGGTTGCCACCTATGTGGTAATTCATGGGTGTTTTGTTTTTCCCAAATGAGATGACTATGCATTTTTTGGCATTTAGCTTGAGACCATGACTTTGACACTAGGTGTCCGTCTCAGTAAGGCCCTTTTGGAGAATGTCCATGTCAGCCGGAGAGTCAATTATGGCCCCCAGTTTGCAGTCATCGGCGAACTTGGTTAGCCATAGTACTCCTGTGTTTGCCTGTACTTCTGAGAAGTATATACCAAGCAGTAGGGGTCCCAGGACTGAGCCTTGTGGGACACCACTTGTGTCTGGTTTATAGTCGGACCTGGAGCCCGCTATTCTTACCGTGTGAGTTCTGCCTGTAAGCCAGTTGGCAACCCATCTTGTGATGTAGGAGTTTATGTTCAGGCTGGTGAGTTTTTCTCTAATTCCCAAGTGGGGAATGGTGTCAAAAGCCTTGGTGAGGTCAAGGTAGGCTGTGTGAACCACCTTCCCCTCATCTATGACCTTGGTGACTGTCTAGAAGAAGTCAACCAGGTTTAGTAGGCATGATCTGCCCTTAACAAAGCCGAACTGGGTCGGGTCAAGTGTTTGGAGGTTCCCAATATCTTTGTTAATGAGTTCCATGATGATGCGCTTCATAGCCTTGCAAACCAGGCTAGTCAGGCTTATGGGGCGATAGTTACCAGGGTCAGTTGTGGCCTCTCCTTTGTGGAGCGGAATAACTGTTGCTGTGTGCCATTCTTTGGGTATGTAGTCTGTGGAGAGGCTGAGGTTGAACAGTGTGTTTAGGTGGGGGGTTAGTTTGTTCTGTAGTTCGTGCAAGGCACAGCCTGGGACACCATCTGGCCCCATTGACACTGTGCTTTTGGCTTTTGAAAGGGCTGTTTTCACCTGTGTGTCTGTGATTTCCGGGACACTACACTTTTTCACTATTGTTGTGGGCCCTTTTGGAGGTGAGAGGAGGGTGAAGTTTGCACTGAATCTATCTGCCAGGATGTTGGCAATATCAGTAGGTTCAGTATATTGTTTGCTATTTTCCACTAGCTCAGAGCATATCTGCAAGTTGCTACTTAGATTCTTGACATAGCTCAAGAAGGCTTTGTGGTTATCTTTCGAATCCTTGGCTATTTTTCTTTCGAAGTTAGCCTTGGATGATTTTATGAGGGACCTTAGTTTCTTACTGATACTGATCAGGGATGTCTTTCCTTCTTGTGATTTGCTTTTTTTCTGAACTAGTTTCCTCCTTCTAATGTATAGCCTGTTTATGGCAGGGGTCCACCAGACTGGTTTCCTTCTCTTAGGGGAGGGAGTCTTGGTTTTGCTAAGGATGGCATGATCCGTGCATCCTTGTAAGTGCTCACAGAGTGCATTTGTAAAGGTTCCTGCATCTTGGACACTGTTATCTTTTAGCGTGGGGGCTGTGAAACTTACCACCTCTGTCTTAAGGAAGGTGAAGTTTGCTATAGAAAAGTTTTTCACTGTGGTTTCCTTGGTTGGGGGTGGTGATGTGGTGTGGACATCCAGAGTGATTAATTTATGATTTGATCTAACCAGTGACAGGTTGCCCTCTGGTGCAGAACAGCTGTTGCCCATGTTGGTGATGACCAGGTCCAATATGTTTTCACCTCTGGTAGGGGAGTTTACCAGCTGATCCAGGGCATTTGAGTTGATAAATTCCAGGAAGCGCTGGAGCTGGGAGTTTGTACTTAAGTAATTTTCCCAGTTAACTGTAGGGTAATTGAAATCGCCCAATATTAGGGTGTTCGGTAGAACCTTCATGTTTTCCAGTGTCTCTAGAAAGGCGGAGTGGTGGTCCTAGGTCATGGAGGGTGATCTGTAGCATGCCACAATTTGCATTGCAGATTTGCCTGATGTTAGTTGCACATGGATGATCTCAGAGGTATCATGCTGCACCACTAACCTGGAGGTGTAGGTATCCTTGATGAATATGGATGCACCCCCTCCTTTTGTGTTTCGATCCATGTTCTGTGGCCGAAATGCATGGTATGAGTTGTAGCCCGGTAGTGCTTGGGTGCTCTGTGGAGCCTTGAACCAGGTTTCAGTTACTGCACAGATGTCAATGTTCTCCATACTGAGGAGTGCTTCGAGCATGTGCATTTTGAGATTTTTAAACTCCTGGCATTGAGTAGCATAGCCCTCATTTTTTTATTTGTGCTGTTTACGGAGGTGGGTTTGACTTTTGAGCCTTGCTTAAAAAAGGCACTATGGGGGCAGCATGAGCCTTGGCCAGTATTCGAAAGCCTAGGGGTGACAGGTGCAAGCCGTCTCTTGTAAAGCAACGAGGCTTGTCGAGCATGGCATCCCAGGCTGACAGACACTGGATCCCCTGTGAATGACACCAGAAGCTTAGCCAATTGTTGAAATTGATCATTTTTTCTTTATGCTGCGGTATCATTCTTGGTGAGGGCAGGATGATACTCAGGGTCAGGGTCATACCCACCTGGGCTACATGATCAGAGAGCTCTTCCATGTCTTTTTTCATGTAGTCCAGGGAGGTACGTCTCAGGTCATTCACACCAACATGAATAATGACAGAGTCATATTTGTACTTGTTCTGGAGTGACCTGTGTGCTTGTGTTATGTGGCGGATTCTGGCTCCAGACAGGCAGCTAACAGTAACCTTCTCCTTGTCCACCCTAGTGAGTGGGACGTCAGTGTGCCTGACTATAGAGTCTCCTATTACTAGTGTGTTAGGTATGTTATTTCGCCTTAAGGGCTGTGATTGTGCGTAACACTGATTTTGTATTTTATGTGTTGTCTGGTTTGTGATGGGAGGTGCAGGTTTTTTGGGTGTCTGCTTTGGAGGTTCTGATGCTTTTGCAGGTTTTTATTTAGAGCCTCCGAGTATGATTTTGTGTATTTATGTGTATTTTGTGCCAGTGCTGGTTTAGTATGTCTATGTGAGGCTGGAGGTGTGGTGCAAGTGTTAACCTTCTCCTCATGACTGCATGTTCCAGTCTTGGGTGGAGAGAGCTTAGCCTCCAATTTTGCTATATAATTGCATCTTTTGCATATGTTAATGTTTTGTGGTAGGAGGAGAGTGTTGTCTGTGTACATGAGGCAATTGTAACATTGCCTAAGGATACCTAGGTTCACCAGCTGGACTGGAGAGTATACCTGAAATTGCCCTTTGGTCATGCCTGAATAGTAGGGTGAGCTGCTTAGTCGCTTGATTGGTGAGGGGTGTATAATGATACTTGCCCTGCTGGGCAATCAAGTGTCGGGGTATATTAGTACTTGCTATTAGGTCTGAGCAAGTGCTGAACTGTAGGATGCTTTTTAAGTGCTTAGGTTGAGAGTTAGACTACTTTCAAGTGAAAAACTGAAGAGGAGACTTGGTGGAGCCGGGAATAATTTAACCCTAGCTAATTGGTGCTGCCTGGACATGTAAAACCGTACAAACATGTTTTTTACAGCAGGGAAATGAAAGAAATAGAAATTAGCCCAAAATGGCCTATAAACTACTAACTTCTGGGCTGGAACCACTCATCCAGGGACAGATGGCTGCTCAAAGCTCCCTCTCTCACAGGTGAACAGAGAAACCTCCCTCTATCCAAGTAAGGTATGGGCAACTCAGAAAATTGTAACACAGCCCTGAATTCAGCACTAGCCTGGAAACTGGACTATACTAGCTTAGAAAGGTGGGAAACAAGGAGCATTTTTTTTTTAAAAAGATAAGGCAAAAGCAGTAAAAAATACACTTAAAACAGCTTTAAACGACTACAAACAATAAAAAATACACTTAAAACAGCTTTAGATGACTACAAGCAATCAGAAAAGGCTTTTAAACAAATTACCCAATTAACCAGTAAAAAAAATCTCAAAACTGAGCCCTGTTCCTGTAGACTTCAATCAGACAAGTTCTAACTGCACACTCCTGCCACTGGGGTGCAGGGGAGCCTTCTCCAAAAAGAAGGCCTGGATTAGTGCTCAGGTTATACAAACAAAGCTAGATTCAGCAGGCCTGAATCTAGTTTATGTGACAGCAAACAAGGCACACCAATTTCAGTAAGAAACAGTTCAAATATGCAGGCACTATAAGCCTCTAACCAGAAATTCCCAGCTCAGAAGGGCAGAGTCCAGCCTCTCCTCCCACAAGAGACTCTGATTGTAACTATATTATTTTTGAGACATGGATGTCAAGAAATTCACTCGAGGCAAATCTTAGCATCCATGTTGAAAACACATAATAATTGATTAGGATCGGTGAGGCCCAGTCCTAACACTAAGTGCACAGAGCTTTATCTTCTCCATGTACTATCAGTTACAAAAAAAATGCAAAGTGTTTTACTGACTTTAAAAATGCTGTGACAGCATGCAAACATAATTGAAGAACAGCTTTTAAATATTGTTATAATTTACTTCAATAAGTTACACTGACAGAATGAAAACATAATGCAAAATACTGAGGGACATTTGTCAATGAAGGAACTTCCCTTGCATGAGACCCGAAAGTAGCAGTACCTAGGGGGTGTGTAACAATATGTCTGTTAAATCACTGTTATGGTTGGGTCTTGTGCTACAGAAGTGCTTTAAAAACAAAGGGTAAATAGGTCACACAAGCAAACTGTTCGGTAAACTCTTCAAGAAAAACTCAGCCAAGCTAGAGTCTTCACTGTGTAACAGCAAAGCTGTTGCTTGAACATGGAGGCCTGCAGTTTCTCTGCAAATGACTCCTTAAGGACATACAATGTTTCGGGTACATGGCTTCTATATGTCCATGACTTTTTACTTTTTTTAAGTTTATAGGTACATTCACATGCAGGCCAATAAAACTCAAAACCATATATCCATATATATATATATATATATATATACACACACACACACACACACACACACACACACACACACACACACACACACACACACACACACACACACACACACACACCAGTGATGGCTTAATACAATCAGACAGACAGTATGTTGGGACCAAGTACCTAAGGGAAACTTGAGCAAACAGGAGATAAAACTGTGAATGCCACAGAGACAATGACCAGAAATCAGAACTGAATCCCAAAACCTGGAGCTGGGAGTACAGATGTTGCTAGGAGATGGGAGTACAGATGTTACACCTAATTCCCAGTGCTGTCCACATTTAGTCAGGTGATTTGGTGAGTCTCAATACAGTGCTGATGACAATGAATTGTTTCATTTATATAGTAAGGCATCCAGGACAAAGGATCAAATCCCACTCTATCTATCTAGTGATTGCATCCCAAGCACCATGCAACCCCCCCCCCCCCCCCAGGGCTTGGGAATGCAAAAAATGGCTTCAGTGATGAATTGCAAGAGCTGAAACCACAACTAACACAGCTAATATTTATTTATCATCCTAGTTTATGGCATATTTTTTATATTTAACCTTTGTTTATTAGGGCAGTCTGACTTGGAACAAAGTCAAATTTCAGCAGAGACCTGGGAAGCAACACTCCAGACGCATGTCTTTGTAATGTGGGAAGAAACCCACACAAATGCAGGAAGGACATGCAGACTTCACTGAGAGGACACCCCAGCTAAGAATCGAACTGGAGAACCTCTTGCTGTAAGGTAACAACGCTACCGCTACACCACTTCACTCTCCATATCAAGGAAAGAGTTGAACTGCCCACTGTTATTTGCTCATTCATTTTTAAACTATATTACTTAAGAATGAACTTCAGAAAAGCTGTCTCTCTAATTTTCAGCACTAAACATAGAATACAGATTAGCCCCTATCACTTTCTTACTATTACATAAATAAGATCATTCAATAACAAACATCACGTCTATCTACAAACACATTCTTCTACACTAAATAGCTGTTTGGGACAAACACAAGTTTACATCTGCTATTTGGCATTCTGCATTGATTTACTTCCAAACAAGACCAATGAAATACGAGTCTAAGTCTCGCAGTAACATTATATCTGGCAGTAAGTCATTTAAATGGTCTTGTGTGTTTCTTATGGGAGTCTTGAAGTAAGGGTTAACTCACAACAGCAGAGCATGTATATCCCCAAAATATTCCTGGTTTCTTGGCTGCCTGAAGATTAATTCTAATAATATGTACATCTGAGATTTGTCTGTTATAAAAGTAATTTTTTTAGGCTTTTGCCAAGCAAAGAATTAATGCTGTGATTTGTTTTGAGAAGTAGAAAATGTAATCAAGTTAACAGTATGTGACCTCCCCACGTTCATGTTAGTATTCTGCATTGTTACGTTGGAGCCATGCTATTTGGACAAGGGTGAAAGTTCAAATGTCCTATACTATGTAATGGCACTGGGCCTGACTTTGATCTTGGGCTCAGAGTTAATGATGTCACACACTGTACGTTCCTCTTTCCCTAGAAGATAAGGAACATCAAACTGTGTGCAGGAGATCTGAACTTAGATCTTGGGCTCACATTTACTGCTGAGACCAACGTTCCTGCTTCCTTTATACTTATAGTGACCTGGTTAACAAAAGGAATACTAGACCTGATAGTCGTCATCTTGCCTTATTAATCACGTCATTATAAGTATAAGGGATGCAGGGAACTCAGAGCATAGGATGACATTACCTCTGAGCCCAGCTGTGACTCTGAACTATGATTCATTTGTTTCATTCCTGGCGTACAGCTGCACTCTTCAGAAACTTGTACTTATCAACCTAGAAACTCAGTTGTACTTTCTCATAACCCAGCATGTCTCCACATTCTGTGGTGTTGCTCTTTTATTAGTCCAAGCTTTCATTGCTGGGAAAAGGGGGTGTTGTAGATGTCAAAACATCATCAGCAAGAGATTCATGCCCTTTCAGCTCCTGCTGACAGCCTGCAGACTGCTTACTTGATGAATAAATAGTGCCTATAAAGCAGAATACATGGAGAAGCAAGCTAGTATGTAACTCCAAGTCTAACTGAGTGCAAGAGCCCTAATGACCTTACAAAGGGCAATATAGGTAACTTAAGCATATATGGGCAGAATGTTCTAGTGAGCACCTTTTATAATAGAGGGTGAATGATGAAAGGGGAAAGAAAGCCATTTACCCTGGTAGTTCGGTATTATGTTGAGGATTGGGCTAGTTTAGTACTCACCTGAGTTCTGGTTTGCAAGGACACTAACAGTGGACAGAGGCTATTGCTCACAGTGGACAGAGGCTATTACTCCATGTTGATAAAAGATGAGGCAAGAGCTGTAATGAAGATGCTGTGCTATGATTTCTATTAGGCATTAATGGCAGACAACTGCAGGGGGTGTTGGGCTTCATGTGCAGAAATGGGATTGGCACTGTCCCAAGGGAAAATTTTTAATGGAAATGAGCAGGTGCATGTTCAAAGTCAGATGTAATATAGAGAGACATGGGGGTGGGGAGAGAGAGAGAGAGAGTGCAGCAAAATTATATCCTGCAATTTATAACTGAAACAATGAAATGAGGTGGAAATCAGACACTGACCCCGCGATTCTAGTACAGTGATGGATTCATGGAGGGCATGCAGACTCCACACATAAGGCACCCCAGATGGGAATTGAACCTGAGAACTTCTTGCTGTGAGGTGACAGTGCTAACCACTGCACTACTGTGCCACTACTCATTGCTAGAAATGTGGACAAAGCCAAAAAGGAAACAAGCGAAGAAGGGAAAGTAAGGTGTTATAAAGAATGAAAAGGTACTTAGTGACATTTGGGGATATAGTTTTTGCCATGACCAGACCAGTACAATAAATATGGAGAATTTGGTGTAACCAGTTAATCAGGATGTTTTTGTCATGTAACTACTGCACTTAGAGAAAAACTATACAAGCACATAAGACCATGCAAACTCCACACAGACAGTAATCAGATGTAAAACTTAAACCCCAAACCCTGGAAATGTAAAGGAAGAAATCTTAGAGCTTACATCTTCATACCTCTTAACTGTCCAGATTTTCACAGAATGTCCAGATTTTTGTCTCTTATATTTTATCCAATTCATAATTAAATTTGTAGATTTCTGAACTTACTGAATGACAGATATTTTCAGTATCATACTTCATATGCTACAGAAAATGCAGGCTAATGCAAAAACAATTATTCTTGCAACTTTTTGGGTTTAAAAGAACAATATTTAAAATCTGTGCCTGATTTTGGGCATTTGTCAATCGGTGAATAGTGTGATGCCCCTTCCCTGGCCCAGTAATCAAGGAGCCTCCATCCTGACCACTGGCAGCAGTGGGGAACATACACACTGGGAGGATGACAAGTACACACACAGTAAAGTGCAATTTCCCTAAAGAGCACACAGAGATCACAGTCAGTCTGGGGCTGGTTTCTCCCGATCCCCAATAAGAGTCCCTACTGGCATTCCAAGATGGTGGCTGCCTAGAATGCACTCTCTGCACGGAGCTCCTCAACTAAATTATAATAGATCTGTGTTTTCCAGCCATTAAATAATAATATTCAATCTTATTGGAAAGGATAAATCTACCTTAACTGCTCAGCTCAGATTAGAGTCCTTAAATACATATCTTTGAGGATAAAACAGCTCATTTATTTCTCCGGAGGATAAATTACAAAGGCCACGTGTATCCAAAGGGGCCCTAAGGCATTTCTGAAATATCCAGCTTGTCGGTCTGCTTTATCTAAAATTCCAAGTATGACGAATAACTCTGAAGCCATGGATGCACAATCTACTAAAGCAAAAAGCTCCATAATCTTTTCTCCAGAAAAATAAACAGCTTCTAAGAGGCAGAAAACCGGTAAAGCTACACCGGAGCTCAGTAAAACAACCGCGAAAAGTAAAACTGATCAGAACTTTCATTTGGATGATCTTAAGCTAGCCCTCCAACCCATACAGCTGTCAATTCAAGATTTCTCTGATCAACTAAATAAGCTTGGCAACACTATAAACCACATAGTACAGCATGTTGACTCTTTGGAGAACAATTCGCAATCAAGCGAACTTGCCATACTATCCATCTCAGAGGATCTACAATCTAAAGATACAACTCTAAAAGAACTTAAAGACAAACTGACAGACTTAGAGGCAAGAAGTCGTCGCAATAATGTGTTAGTTAGACGGCTTCCTGAATCCTATGAAAACCATACACTGCTTTCCACAACTAAACAAATATTTGAGGCTCTTATGTGCTCAGAAGGCGCATCGGCCGATATAATTGTTGAAAGAGTGCATAGAGCCTTGCATAAGAGGCAAAATTCCCTGGCTCCACGGCAAATTTACACAAAGCTACTGAACTATCAGGACACCCAAAAAATCCTATCGGCAGCAAATAAACAAAAATCCTTCACTTGGAACAATCACAGGCTGGTTTTATCACAGGACTCGCCCATAACTGTTAAAACACCCAGACAACTTCTAGCGCCGTTTTGTGCGGAACTCATCAAAAAAACATCAAGTTTCAAATGTGATACCCAAACACACTATCTTTTACCCATAATGACATAAAGTACTCATCTACAAACACAAAAGAAGCAAGAGACACTTTCTTGAAAGTGTTTAAGGCTACATTTGATTTGTAAGATCCTACAGTATAGATCCTAAGTCAAATCAATGATTATTATAAAAAATGGATCTTCTCCCTTTTCTTTAACTCACTGGAAGAAAAATAGTACATCTGGTTAAATGGAGTAGTCCTTTTGTAACTACTAGAAAGTTTGTATGCAGAGTAAATCTCTTTTCTCTATGACTGTTATTAGTAGATGGTCGCTTCTAGGCAGGTCGGAACCTTTGGCTTGTGGTTATCTGTTTCCATAGAACTATTAGGTTCAAGAGACTTCCATTTGGTTCTTACATAATCTCAACATCCTTCCAATTTATCGTTGTAGTACCATTTCTCATTATTCCTCAGATCTCAATATGATCTATCTTAATGAAGTACTCGAGGATTCTTCAGTTATGTCTGAGATGTTTCGCTGAGATAAACAGCACCGATTCTACAGGCGGATAGTGTTTGTCGCTCATTTGCCATAACACATGCCTGCTTGAACAGACCATCTCTTGCTTAATGAAGATTCATACAGTCATTAAATACTAGTTAGCAATTATGCATACTAAGTTACAAAAGGAAGCGGACCCATAACAGCTGATTGTAAAAGACAGTTTAACAGACATCTCAGCATAATCTCTTGAAGTACAGCTTTATGGTAACACGAAATACACAACAATGCATCATCTCCTAGTTTTTGTGTACCATTTCAGATGTCTGTTTAAAAGTTATAGATTAGGGGTTTTAACTAACCATCCACATTAGTAGTTAATTGCCTTAATGTTTCTGTAAACATGGTTACTGGTCTACCTTGATGTCGTTTTATTAGGATTTTATCCCTAGGATTAGAGGTTACTAGTAAATGTTTGTATTTTAGGTAGATGAGTTATGAGCTTATGGTATGCGCTGTGCGGACATAGTATCTTATTGTTTATAGTTTGTTTACAATTGATGTTTAGATACAGCATAATACATTTTATGGAATGGTATGACAGAATGTACATTATTGAAACTCAATGAAAATACACTATTACTTTATATTGGCTGACAGATGGTATTCAGCCATGGAGATGTGTATTAAAACTATACGCACTCATTAGTTTGGATACAGGCAGTCAAGGAGGGTTTGATCTTAATCAAACTTATATTTCACACAAATAGATTTGCTACATTGGCGCCCTGTTTTAAAATGTTTATTTGCATTGTTAAGTAGATATCTTTCTATGATGCATATAAATTCACCAAATGCTATAGAATGACATTCACAAACAAGTTTACTCAAGTATTATTATATTGATATACCTGTTTATATCACACTTAGGTTGCTATTCCTTTATATTATGATATATTATAATAAAGGAGTCTCTCATACAAAGGCAATGTAAATTGTTATGAGGATGTAACCCTTGCTATGGCAATCCTCTGGATATTAAGGGTCACATTTTTAGTTTGGGTTAATGTTATCTTGTGTAAACTATATTAATGTTTATCCTTTTCTCATATACTAATATTATTATAAGCACATCTTCCCCTCTATAGAGCCTTCTACTACTCATATAGAGGCTCCAGATGTGGATTGTTAGTGTGTTAGTATGCTACTTGCTTGGAAAGAAATAGATTTTATATATGTAAAACGTTGCTCTTTAATTTGCAATTTATTTATTGTTTATTATGTTGGCTAATTGTTTCTGATTTATTCCTAAGGAATGCTAAAAGTCGTAACTGCTTTTATTTTATTTCTTACTTTTATTCTCATTTTAGTACTTCTTCTCTTAGGTTCATAGGTTCATAGGTTCATAGGTTCATACTAGGCTATCTGCCCAAGGGCATTTACAAGCCTAGCCCATAGTTTTACCCCTTTAGTATGGGGAACTATACCCATTATTTTGCTGTGCCTCTGTTGAGCAGTGACACTGAGGTAATCCCTGGGGTATATCTGCGATCTCCCATCCATTGGTCAAGATTTCTCTTGAACAAGGGGCCAGAGGGTGCTCTGCTCACATATACCGGGATTTTATTCCACAGCATAGGGAGTCTTTGGGTGATGAATCTATCCCTCCAGCACGTCCTATTAATAGCCGTGTCGAGGTTTAAGTCTCCCGCCCTTGTGGCTCTGACGGATCTAGATTTTTTGAGGTGAAGCATAGGAAGGTGGGGTGGCTAGGCACCGGGTTTAAGTTATGGAAGAAGTATTATGCTGCCTTAGTAGTCAAGAGTCTAATTCTACAAATACAAGAGTGGTGCGTGTCTCCAAGATACTTGTTCCCCTAAGTCTACATGATAACTTTATCACAGGGGCTAAGGAATATTACAGGAGTAAGAGGGTACTTACCTTACATTTCTATGTAAATAAGATAAACACATATGGCGTGGTCTATTGACTCGTGGAATATAAGAGGCTTACAAAATAAATCAAAAAAATCCCTTTTAATGCACTTAATATTCAAGTCACAGGCGAGTATTTCTTTCTTACAGGAAACACACATGCTCAAGGAAGATTGGTCAAAAGAAAGTAAAAGAAAGTGGGTAAGGTCTATAATTACTGCAAGAGATAGCTCAAATTCAAAGGGGGTTGCTATAATAATAAAAAGGGAATTTCAAGGCGTAATAACAGAGGTTAAGTCTGATAATAATGGCAGATGGTGCTATTTTATCTCTCAGTTACCTAATGTTAATAAACCGATTATTTTTCTTAACTTGTATGGCCCTTGTGCACAACAACATCTCTTCATTTTAGAAATCCGCAGCATACTTTCCACCTTTAATGATCATCATATTATCGTAGGTGGTGACTGGAACACTGTTATAGATCCTAACAGCGACCGCACTAGTAGATCCTCCTCGTTTAACTTTCAGGCCTGCCAGGCACTAGAGGAACTCATAATAGATTTTAATCTTATAGATCCTATTTCATTTAGTGACGTTTCCTCCAAAGACAGGTTATACACGTACTTCTCAAAATGTTACAACTCATGGTCGCGCTTGGACTTTTTCCTAATTTCTGATTCCTTAGCCTCACATATAATTAATTTCTCTATGGAACCTAGGTTTTTATCAGACCATGCAAGAATCTCCGTTAAACTGTCCTACATTTCAAAAAAATCTTTAATATATAATCATGCTAACTGGACCTTAAATAACAACTTACTTAACAAAAAAGATATAATCCTAGAGATAAACGAGATTCTAACAGAGTTCAGCAATAACCTAAAATTTTCACAAATACCATTGGACATTCAATGGGCTGCATGCAAAGCCAACTTTAGAGGTAGACTGATTAGCAAAGCTTCTTACTACAAGAAACTGTATAAATCTAAGGAACTAAGTTTGTCCTTGAAACTTCTTGATTTAGAAAAGAAACAAATAACGTGCCCGGATGCAATATTAGCTAAAATGATAAGTGACACTCAAAAAGAATTATTGGTATTTCACCAGCAAAATTTATCTGTGCATGAACAAAAATGTATTGCAACTTATGCAGAATGGGCACAAATTCCCTCCAAAACTCTGTCCAGAATCATAAAATCTAACCAAACTAATCCAAGGATTTCCATCATCCAATACCAAAATAAATTATATAAATCCGACTCAGAAATAATAAAACTATTCTCTTCCTTATTCTCAGATATCTATGGCAGGAAAGTGATCTCACCTCAGGACTCATATATGGAGAACTTTCTGAACTCTTTAAAGTTCCCTACACTGGATGATAATCAATATGCCGCGCTCTCTGCCCCTTTAACTCTTCAAGAAATCCAAGAAGTTATCGCAAATCTTATATTAGGAAAGCCCCCTGGTCCAGACGGCTTCACTCCAGACTTCTATAGAGCCTTTAATATAATGATCTCCCCTCTTTTGCTAAAAATTTTTAATCATATCATAAAATTTGGTATTACTGACCTATACTGGAACACCTCAAAAACCATTCTAATTCTGAAAAACAAACATGATAAAACAGACCCTAATAATTACAGACCTATTTCTTTAATTAATGTTGATATAAAGATTTTTTTCAACGATTTTGGCTAACAGACTTAAAAAAATCATGCCCTTTTTAATCTCTCCTGAACAAGCTGGATTCACATCGCAAAGACACACCTGGGACAATACACTAACCCTTGATTCCATGATTCAGTTGACGAAGAAAGATAAAAACCCAATATATGCCTTAACTTTGGATGCCTCGAAAGCATTTGATAGAGTTAACTGGGACTTTTTATTTCTAACCTTGGCCCGTTTCAATATCCCTAGTAGTTTCTCTGATATGATTAAAATTCTTTACAGAAATTCCTCTACCTATCTTTATATTAACTAAATTCTGTCAGATCCTATTAAAATTATAAATGGCACAAAACAAGGATGCCCGCTATCCCCCTTCCTCTTCAATTTGTTCATTGAACCTTTTTTTCTCTACTTAATACAAAATACCCATCACTCGATTCCAAAAGTTTTGAATACTAAGTTGGTGTTTTCAGCATTCGCTGACGATCTTAACCTATACTTTCAATATCCTAATACAGACCTAAGTAAAATAATCACTACTATAGATAATTTTTCGAAGGCCTCAGGGTATCAAGTAAATCATAAAAAATCACAAATCTTTCCTATTAATACGGTGGGACATAAACCATACTACTTTCCGGATTCTCCTTTTCGGACATCCTTTAACATTTATTACCTTGGTATTCATTTTGATCATAACCAAACTTCCATGACACAAAAAAATCTTCTCAAAACATGGTCTATTATAATACAAGACCTCCGTAGATGGGAACTAATGAACTTATCGCTTCTTTCCAAAGCTGCGATAGTGAAGATGAACATACTTCCCAGACTACTCTACCAGTTCAGAGCTGCAAATCCTATGATTTCAAAAGCTCTCTTCTCTAAGTTTGATAAGGAATTAGCCAAATTTATTTGGTTTCCTAAATCAGTCAGGATTTCCTATCGAAGGCTAGTTTATCCTAAAGGCAGAGGTGGTTTGGGATTACCTAATTTTCAGCTTTACTATATGATCATTTGTGCAAATAGAACTCTGTTAATCTCAAAACTAACTCAGAATAATTACATTTCCTCTCCCTCTTGGATGAAATTATGGTTCCAGTATGTTTTAACATATAAATTTAATCCTAATGCTCTTCCCTTTCTAACTCCAGAAGTTCTCAGTAACTATAAATTTTGTACTACATTAAAACATAACATTAAGGTTTTCCAGTCTTTAATAAAACTCCTTAAGCTTGACAAAATTATCCCTTTAATTCAACCTCTACATTTAAATCCCAACATCAAGATCAATAATAGAATGATCAATCTTGCAGACTTCCCAATAATCAAAGATATTATGGTATGGGACTTACTACAGCATAAGGATATAAAACTTTTGGATCTAAGATCAATCCTCAAAACGAATAAGAAATATATGATCATTTTACGCCAACTAAGGGAATTAGTTACATCAAAATTTATGCATATATCGGTCAATGAACAGGCTATTGGCAAAACGTATGAAATTATACAAGTTTTGTTAAGCCCAGTTAAAATGCTCTCCAAGGCCTATAAACTAATAGACCCTATTATACACAATTCAGGATGCCTTTTCTCCAACTACTGGAATAATTGTAGAACTTCATTTACAGAGGAACAAAAACTATCTGTGATTAAAAACACTTTAGATTTCTCTCCACTTAAAAAACTTATATACACACAATTAATGATATTCAACAATACCTATTATACACCCACAAGGTTGAACAGTTTTGATTCTAAAAATTCCTCCTCCTGTACCTGCTGCTCTTATCCAAGAGCTGATCTTCTACATGTACTTTGGTCCTGCAAATATTCCCATAGACTCTGGACATCATTAAAAGTTTGTCTAGAAAAAATGGGCTACCACAAGTCCACACTCTCCTGGGAACTAGCAATTCTTCATATACCTACTATCAAACTCTCGAGACTAGAAAAACATGTCACAATCATTTTGTGCTCCCTGATCAAGTTATATATCACTAAAAACTGGTTAGATCGCACAAAACTTAATTGGAACGAATTCAAGGAGATGGCCACTGCATATATTGCAGCACAAAAAATAATCACAAAAAATCAATGGAAAAAAGCTCTCTATGGGAAAATCTGGAAATGCCTTTTTGACTTAATCTATTGTTTACAATAATATTTAGGCTATCTCTTTTGTTATCTATACAAATGCCTTTTGGTGTGATAAGCTAGTATACGTACAACCCTCATCTCTGCTTGTTGCAAGTGTTATATACATTCTAGCTGGCAGCTCTTTCTTTCCTTTATATTCAGTTAATTGGATTTGATAATATTTTCAAGTTAATTTGATTCTTTGCCTTAACTTTACTTCAGGTTTTCTTCATCTGCAATTTAGATAAGTTTAGGTTTGCTTAGTTTTGATTCATTTTATTTTATTGTATATATTGTACATATTTTTGTGTGATATAATGTTTTCAAATACTGTTCATGTTTTCATACTTGTATCTAAATAAATAAAAAATGATTTGAAAAAAAAAAAAGAGTCCCTACTGGCACAGCTATAGGGTTGAGATCTCAGCTGAGAGGCCAAGCCAAAACCTCCAGCACCCTCTCTGTCCAACCAGTGTTTCATGTCCCTGCCCAAGTAGCTGATACACACACACACACACACACACACACACACACACACACACACACACACACACACACACACACACACACACACCTGGGAAAGGCTGACACAGGTTTACTAGCTATGCCCCCTTCTGCCCAGACTATGAGGCAGTTCCAACTGCCACCAGCCAACTCTTATCAGCTACTTTAAGGCCCTTAGCAAAGGGTGTCCAAACCTACTGTGTAATGTTTCTATTAATCCAAATGGTAATCTGTCCAAGAGCTAGGGTATTTAGGAATAGCCTGTACAGCGTCACCAAATAGCTATGCAAGTATTCTTAAGAGTTTAAATATCTATAAGCAGACCAGCCACAATTAAAATGTCTAAATATATTTAATGATAAATAATAAAAGAACAAGACAACACTCAATAAGTAATCAGTTACACCACAGTTCAAAATCACAGGAAATATTTAAAACAACATTGCAGGACAGTCTCAAATAAATAAAGAAACCATCTAAGCTACACTTTACTGTATTCCTGTCTGAATCTAAAAGAATTACTTTGTCCTAAAAACTTAATCACCAACGCAAGTACACAAGGTGATGAGTGGACGCTGTTGTCAAAAGACAGATAAAAAATGCACAGTCTCTCTCTGAGAGGTCTTAAATTAATATCAAATATTACTGCTGGGTTACCTTGGATGACATCACTTTTTGTCACTTAACTTCAGTTCTCAAGCTAAAACCTGTTTGTCAGAAACTAACACAATTTTAGCATCTCCCTGTGAAAAATACATATCTCTCACAAGTTTGCTGATCCTGGAAGTCATAAAACAATAAAACACGTCACATCTTAAATCTAATAATTACTTCTCTTTCAAGACAACACAAAAAACTTCCAGCTCTTGACATTGTGTCTGCTACTGCACTGAAACTAAGAAATAACATCTCTTCAATTACATGGTTACGAAACTTCAACCACCTTCTCCAAATTTTTGTTCAGGTTAACCTCCTGTGTTCCAGTTTCCATTAAACATATATATCCAAACAGTCACAGCAGTGCAGGTACAGTCCCGTTCTATTCCAGTAGGGCATGTTTTGGTCTCATTTTAGCTCAGTACTTTACATACACCTCTGTATAAATCACATCAATATTCACAAATGACATAGAATTATTTACAAAATTCCAGATAGCTGGCTGGCAGTCTTTCCCTTTATCACACTCCCACCCCCCAAAAAAAAAAAAACTCAAGCTAGTTTTTCAAGTGACCCTTGAGGTTCATAGGTAGGTACTAGGCTATTAGCACTAGAGCCTATATAAGCCTAGCCGAAAAGGTACCCTGGCTTCCCCCACCCAAGAAAATTATTTTCCTGTGCCGCTGTCGAGCAGAGCCACCAAAGTGATCCCTGGGGTGAAATTCCTAGTTCCCATCCAATCATCAAGATTTTTCTTGAAGAGTGCTAATGAGGAGCTCTGTTTGACATAGATAAGTAGTCTGTTCCAGAGTATGGGAAGTCTCTGGGACAGGAATCTATCCCTACAGCATGTTCTGTTTATTCTGGTGACAAGGTTTAGGTCCCTAGAGCATGTAGCTCGGAGGGATTGGGATTTCTTTAAGTGGAGCATGTCCAACAGTTCTGGGTTTGACATAGCTTTTTATGTTAAGCAGAGATCGCCTCTGAGTAGATGATATGTGACGGAGTAAAGCTGGAGTTTTTTAGATGGTCTGCATAGGGCATCTGTTTGAGGCCTGTAATCCTCTTTGTGAGGTATTTCTGTGGCCTTTCCATTTGATGTAGATGTCTTGTGAGGCACATAACAAAAGGGGTGGTTTACTCTATAATGGGTCTAATGAGTGATGAGTAGAAGGGAACAATGACAATGATGAGAAACCTTTTGTGATGAGGTGAGCCACGTAGAAGGATTTCATGACTACTGTGGCAATGTGATTATCAAAGGAGAGACTACTGTCCACCTGTGTCCCAAGGTCTCTTATCACACTTTCAGCATTAAGTTGACTAGCACTTATGTGATAGTTCATGGGTACAGAGTTTTTATCAAAGGGGATGATAATACACTTTTTGGCATTGAGCTTCAGGCCATGGTTTTGACACCAGGCATCTGTCTCAGTGAGGCCCTTTTGTAGGATGTACACATCATTAGGAGTTACGATTATGGCTCCTAGTTTGCAGTCATCTGCAGACTTTGTTAGCCAAAGACCTTCTGTGTTAGCTTGTACTTCAGAGAAGTAGATACCAAACAGGAGAGGACCCAGAACTGAACCCTGTGGTACTCCACTTGTCTCTGGTCTGAAGTCGGATTTGGAGTCTGCTACTTTCACAGTGTGGATTCTGTCCATGAAACGGTTGGCAACCCATCTTGTGACATAGGGATTTATACCTAGTTTAGTGAGCTTATCTATAATTCCAGAGAGATGGTGTCAAAAGCCTTGGAAAGATCTAGATAAGCTGTGTGAACCACTTTACCCTCATCTATGGCTTTGTTGACTGCTTCAAGGAAGTCAATCAGGTTTAGGAGACATGATCTGCCTTTTGCAAACCCGAATTGGGTAGGGTCCAGAATTTGGAGATTACCAATGTCTTTGTTTATGAGCTCCATGATGATACATTCCATGACCTTGCAGACCAGGCTCGTCAGGCTAATGGGGCAGGAGTTCCCAGGGTCCATCATGGCTCCCCCTTTGTGGAATGGGATAACCGTCATGGTGTGCCATTCAGTGGGCACAAAGCCTGAGGTGAGGTTATGATTGAATATGGTGCTTAGGTAGGGTGCCGGTTCATTCTGTAGTTCATGTAGAATGCAGCCTGGGATATTGTCAGGTCCCATGGATGCTGTGTTCTTGACTTTGGAGAGTGTGTTTTTTACCTGTGCAGCTGTGATTACAGGAACTTTGCATTCTTCCTGTATAGAGATGGGCCCTCTAGGGGATGAAAGGGGGCTAAAGTTAGCACTGAGCCTATATCCCAAGCTGTTGGCAATATCAGTTGGTTCTGTATATTTAGTGCCATTGTGCTGTAACTCAGAGCAGATCTGAGTGTTGCCATTGAGATTCTTGACATAGCTATAGAATACTTTGTGGTTGTCTTTAGAGTCAGTGGCAATTTTGTTTTCGTAGCTAGCTTTGGAGGATTTTATGAAGGATATCAGCTTCTTACTGAGGTTGACCAGGGAGTTCCTCCAGTCATGGGATTTTACTCTTTTTTGCAACAGTTTCTTTCTTCTGTTGTAGAGTTTGTTTATGGCAGAGGACCACCAGATTGGCTCCCTTTTTATGGAGGATAGTATCTTGGTTCTATTAGGGATAGCATGATCCATGCACTCATGGAAGTGCTTGTAAAGTGCATTTGTGTAGGATTCAGCAGTCGTACCTCTATTGTCCATCTGCATGGGTGTCGTGGAGTTTACCACTTCTGTCTTAAGAAGTGTGAAGTTGGCTTTGGAGAAGTTTTTTACGGTGGTTTCCCTAATTGGGGGGGGGTGGGATGTGGATGTCTAGGGTGATTAGCTTGTGGTCGGATCTGACAAATGAGGAGTTGACCTCTGGTGTGGAACACTGGTTGCTCATGTTGGTAATGACCAGGTCTAGGATATTGCTGCCCCTGGTGGGGGTGTGAATAAGTTGATCCAAGGCATTGGAATTTATGAATTCCAGAAAACATTGAGCAAAAGAGTTGGTACATGAGTAGTTTTCTCTGTTAATGGTGGGGTAGTTGAAATTGCCCATTATTAGGGTGTTGTGTTGTACCCTAATACTTTCCAGTGTCTCAAAAAATGAGGAGTGGGAATGCTTGGGGGGTCTGTAGCAAGCTACAATTTGGATTGTGGTCTTGCCTAGTATTAGTTGCACTTGGATAATCTCGGATGCATTATGCTGTGCAACTAGCCTGGAGGTGTGGATATCCTTAATGATTATGGACACGCCTCCACCTTTAGTGCTTCGTTCCAGGTTAGGTGGCCAAAAGGTGTGGTATGAATTATATCCTGATAATGCAGGGATGCTCTCTGGAGCTTTGAACCAGGTCTCTGTCACTGCACAGAAGTCAATGTTCTCCATTTTAAGGTGTGCCTCGAGTGAGTGCATTTTGAGGTTTAGACTTCTAGCATTGAGTAGCATTACCCTCAGATTTTGCTTGCTTGTACCTGTTACAGTGGTGAATTTGTCATTTGTACCTTGCCTAAAAAAAGGCACTATAGGGGTGTCAAGAGCCTTAGCCAGTGTCCGGAATTCCAAGGGCGACAGGTGAAGGCCATCTCTGGCAAAGCATCGTAGTCTGTCGATCATGTCATCCCAGGCAGACAAATACTGGATCCCCTTAGAATGACAACAGAAACTTAGCCAATTGTTGAAATCATTAATTTTGTCCTTGTACTGTGGTATCATTCTGGGTGATGGCAGGATGCTACTCAGGGCTAGCATCATACCTGCCTGGACTACAAGATTGGAGAGCTCCTCCATGTCTCTTTTCATGTAGTCCAGGGAGGTACGTCTCAGGTCATTCACAACAATTGTTGTGGAGTGACCTGAGTGTGTGCATTATGTGGTGGATCCTGGCACCTGACAGGCAGCTGACAGTAACTTTCTCCTTGTTTAGCCTGGTGAGTGGAACATCAGTGTGCCTGACTATAGAGTCACCTATGACTAGAGTGTTGGGTACGTTGTTATTCCTTATGGTCTGTGGCTGAGTGGCAGACTGAGTATGTGGGCTGTGTGTCATTTGGGTTGTGTTGGGGTGGTGGAGTTTGCTTGTGTTTCTGCTTTGGAGGTCCCTGATGCTTGGGCAGGTTTTTATTGAGAGCATCCAAAAACATAGGTGTGTGTTTTGTGTTTCTATGTGTGTGTTTTGGTGGTGTAGGTTTTGAGGGACAATGTGATGAGTGTGGTGTGGTGCAAGTGTTTGCCTTCTCCTCTTGACTGTCTAGTCCATTCTTGGGTGAAGAGAGCTTTGCTCCCAGTTTGGCTTTATAAGTGCATGTCTCACAGGTTGTAGTGTTCGGTGGTAGGAGGAGAGGGTTGTCTGTGTACATGAGGCAATTGCTGCATTGCCCCAAGTTGCCCAGCTTCATCAGGTAGACAGGAGAAATCACTGGGAGCTGACCCTTAGACATGCCTGGATAGGTGCTTATTTATTAAGTACTAAAAACTGCTTTCCTTTAGAAAAGTGAGGAAAATCGAGTGCTGTAATAATTTGCAACTTATTTAGTGCTTACAACGAGTTCCGAACAAGTGCTGAGTTCAAAGAAACAGGTTTGAGTGCTGAAACTAGAAAACTGGATAGATCTAAGAAACAAACTTAAGCTAGAAGGCTTCCCTCAAACACAGAAAGGCTTGGGTTCTCAAAAGCCTACAAACAGTCCAGACCATTTACAAGAAAGGCAGGAAACAAACTTAATTTTTTCTTCTTTCCCAGATGCTCTCTTTGTACACAGTAGGAGTGCCTGAATTCAGAATATGATCTCACTGCACTCAGGTGAGTGAGCAAATGAGATGGACCCAGAAGGAGTATCCAAACACAAATTTACAAGAGGGGTGGGCAGTTTCAAAGCCACCAAGATTAACACCAAAACAAAACCAGAGAAGGTGGGTGGGGAACTAACTGAAAAAGCAGAGTCAAAACTTCCAGTTCAGTTAATATTCAATGCAACACAAATAAATCAATTAAAATGCTGTATTATTTGAAAAAAGTGCAGATAAAAGGTACTTAAATTATCTTATACATTTAGTTGAATACAGCTAGATCTTAGCCAGCCAAAGCTCAGGTTTTAAGCAGAAAATATTCAAAAATGTACCACTTAAATAGGCAGTAACAGAATATCAATAAATGAGACTTCCCCCAACTGCAATTACTGTCTATGCAGAAATTCTAACAGGCAATAAAATCTAGCAAACACTAACTGAAAATACAAAATAAAAACTTTCAATTCAGTTAATATTCAATGCAACACAAATAAATCAATTAAAATGCTGTATTATTTGAAAAAAGTGCAGATAAAAGGTACTTAAATTCTCTTATACATCCAGTTGAATACAGCTAGATCTTAGCAGGCCAAAGCTCAGGTTTTAAGCAGAAAATATTCCAAAATGTACCACTTAAATAGGCAGTAACAGAATATCAGTGAATGAGACTACTCCCAACTGCAATAACTGTCTATGCAGGAATTCTAACAGGCAATAAAATCTAGCAAGCACTAACTGAAAAAAACAGAGTCAAAACTTCCAGTTCAGTTAATATTCAATGCAACACAAATAAATCAATTAAAATGTTGTATTATTTGAAAAAAGTTCAGATAAAAGGTACTTAAATTCTCTTATACATCCATCTACAACAACTTTGAAGGCCACAGAAATACCTCACAAAGAGGATTACTGGCCTCAAACAGATGCTCTATGCAGACCGTCTCAAAAAACTCCATCTTTACTCCTTCGCATATCGCTTACTCAGAGGTGATCTCTGCCTAACATACAAAGCCATGTCAAACCCAGAGCTGTTGGACATGCTCCACTTAAAGAAATCCCAATCCCTCTGAGCTACACGCTCTAAGGAACAAAAACCTTGTCACCACAATAAACAGAACATGCCGGAGGAATAGATTCCTGTCCCAGAGACTTTCCATACTCTGGAATAAACTACCTATCTATATCAAACAATGCTCCTCATTAGCACTCTTCAAGAAAAATCTTGATGACTGGATGGAAAATAGGAAAATCACCCCGGGGATCACCTCTTTGGCTCTGCTCGACAGTGGCACAGGAAAATAATTTTCTTGGGTGGCAAAAGCCAGGGTACCTTTTTGGCTGAGCTTGTATAGGCCCCAGGGCTGATAGCCTATAACCTACCTATGAACCTATGAAGTTGAATACAGCTAGATATTAGTAAGCCAAAGCTCAGGTTTTAAGCAAAAAATATTCCAAAATGTACCACTTAAATAGGCAGTAACAGAATATCAATGAATGAGACTACCCCTGACTGCAATTACTGTCTATGCAGGAATTTTAACAAGCAATAAAATCTAGCAAGCATTAATTGAAAAAACAAAGTCAAAACTTCCAGTTCATTCAATATTCAATGCAACACAAATAAATCAATTAAAATGCTGTATTATTTGAAAAAAGTGCAGATAAAATGTACTTAAATTCTCTTATACATCCAGTTGAATACAGCTAGATCTTAGCCGGCCAAAGTTCAGGTTTTAAGCAGAAAATATTCAAAAATGTACCACTTAAATAAGCAGTAACATAATATCAATGAATGAGACTACCCTCAACTGCAATTACTGTCTATGCAGGAATTCTAACAGGCAATAAAATCTAGCAAGCACTAACTGAAAAACAGAGTCAAAACTTCCAGTTCAGTTAATATTCAATGCAACACAAATAAATCAATTAAAATGCTGTATTATTTGAAAAAAGTACAGATTAAAAATATTCCAAAGATAGGCAGTAATGTACTTAAATAGGCAGTAATAGAATATCAATGAATGAATTCTAACAAGCAATAAAATCTAGCAAGCACTAATTGAAAAAAACAGAGTCAAAACTTCCAGTTCAGTTAATATTCAATGCAACACAAATAAATTAATTAAAATTTGAACAAAAGTGCAGATAAAAGGTACTTAAATTCTCTTATACATCCAGTTGAAAACAGCTACATCTTAGCTGGCCAAAGCTCAGGTTTTAAGCAGAAAATATTCCAAAATGTACCACTTAAATAGGCAGTAACAGAATATCAATGAAGGAGACTACCCCCGACTGCAATTACTGTCTATGCAGGAATTCTAACAGGCAATAAAATCTAGCAAGCACTAACTGAAAAAAACAGAGTCAAAACTTCCAGTTCAGTTAATATTCAATGCAACACAAATAAATCAATTAAAATGCTGTATTATTTGAACAAAAGTGCAGATAAAAGGTACTTAAATTCTCTTATATATTCAGTTGAATACAGCTACATCTTAGCTGGCCAAAGCTCAGGTATTAAGCAGAAAATATTCCAAAATGTGCCACTTAAATAGGCAGTAACAGAATATCAATGAAGGAGACTACCCCCGACTGCAATTACTGTCTATGCAGGAATTCTAACAGGCATTAAAATCTAGCAAGCACTAACTGAAAAAACAGAGTCAAAACTTCCAGTTCTGTTAATATTCAATGCAACACAAATAAATCAATTAAAATGCTGTATTATTTGAAAAAAGTACAGATAAAAGGTACTTAAATTCTCTTATACATCCAGTTGAATACAGCTAGATCTTAGTCGGCCAAAGCTCAGGTTTTAAGCAGAAAATATTCCAAAATGTACCACTTAAATAGGCAGTAATAGAATATCAATGAATGAGACTACCCCCGACTGCAATTACTGTCTATGCAGGAATTCTAACAAGCAATAAAATCTAGCAAGCACTAACTGAAAAAACAGAGTCAAAACTTCCAGTTCAGTTAATATTCAATGCAACACAATTAAATTAATTTAAATGCTGTATTATTTGAAAACTTTGCTGATAAAAGGTACTTAAATTCTCTTATACATCCGGTTGAAAACAGCTACATCTTAGCTGGCCAAATTTGAGATTTTAAACAGAAAATGTTCCTAAATGTAGCATTTAAATAGTCAGTGACAGAATATCAATGAATGAGACTACCCCCGACTGCAATTACTGTCTATGCAGGAATTCTAACAGGCAATAAAATCTAGCAAGCACTAACTGAAAAAACAGAGTCAAAACTTCCAGTTCAGTTAATATTCAATGCAACACAAATAAATCAATTAAAATGCTGTATTATTTGAACAAAAGTGCAGATAAAAGGTACTTAAATTCTCTTATACATCCAGTTGAAAACAGCTACATCTTAGCTGGCCAAAGCTCAGGTTTTAAGCAGAAAATATTCCAAAATGTACCACTTAAATAGGCAGTAACAGAATATCAATGAAGGAGACTACTTCCGACTGCAATTACTGTCTATGCAGGAATTCTAACAGGCAATAAAATCTAGCAAGCACTAACTGAAAAAACAGAGTCAAAACTTCCAGTTCAGTTAATATTCAATGCAACACAAATAAATCAATTAAAATGCTGTATTATTTGAACAAAAGTGCAGATAAAAGGTACTTAAATTCTCTTATATATCCAGTTGAATACAGCTACATCTTAGCTGGCCAAAGCTCAGGTTTTAAGCAGAAAATATTCCAAAATGTACCACTTAAATAGGCAGTAACAGAATATCAATGAAGGAGACTACCCCCGACTGCAATTACTGTCTATGCAGGAATTCTAACAGGCAATAAAATCTAGCAAGCACTAACTGAAAAAACAGAGTCAAAACTTCCAGTTCTGTTAATATTCAATGCAACACAAATAAATCAATTAAAATGCTGTATTATTTGAAAAAAATGCAGATAAAAGGTACTTAAATTCTCTTATACATCCAGTTGAATACAGCTAGACCTTAGTCGGCCAAAGCTCAGGTTTTAAGAAGAAAATATTCCAAAATATTGATGTTGCTCAAGAGGGTTGAGCCTATTTGGGAATACCTTACCCCATTCCCTGTCTTGAGATCCCATCTCTGTTGGTATTGCTAACCCCACTGTGGTGCTACACTATCATATCATATGCTTGCAACCCTAGGCTCTACTTTAGTAACATGGCATTTTGCTGGCTGGCTCAGTGTAGCCATGTTAAGGGATTGTGGTCTGTAACTACAGTGAATTTCCTTCCATACAGATAAAGCTGAGGTTTCTGCAGTGCCCACACTATGGCTAGACATTCCTTTTCTACAGCTGCATAGCATTTCTCCCTGGGTTGGAGCCTACAATTGAGATATGCCACTGGGTGCTCTTCTCCCTCTGAGGAAACCTGGCTGAGCACAGCCCCCACCCCATGGTTTGAAGCATCCACCTACACAACAAATTATTTGTTGTAATCTGAACTGGCTAACATGGGGGGGGGGTCCTCCTATAGATCTTTTAAGCTTCTGGAATGCCTGCTCACATGCTGTGGTCCACACTACCTTATCTGGCTTTTTTTGCCTTGTCAGATCTGTGAGGGGAGCAGCTACAGTACTATAACTGGGGACAAACTTTCTGTAGTACCCTGCTGCCCCTAAGAATGCCCTCACCTGCTTTTTGGTAACTGGGGCAGGCCATGCCTGAATGGCTTCCACTTTGGCAGGTTCTGGCCTGTTCTTACCACTCCCTACTCTATATCCCAGTTAAGAGACCTCTGCCATACCCATATGACACTTACTGGGCATACTGGCCAACCCTGTCCTCTTTAGTCTGCCCAGCACCTCCCTGACATGCTAAAGGTGCTCTTGCCAGGAACAGCTGTAGATGGCAATATCATCTAGGTAAACAAGGGCAAAATCTCCTGCTCTTGCTAGGATATGATCTAACAGCATCTTGAAAGTTGCTGGGGCAATTTTCATCCCAAAGGACATCTTTGTGAACTCATACAAGCCAAAAGGAGTCACAAAGGCTGACATCTTTCTAGTGCCGGGAGTCAAGGCCACCTGCCAGTAACCCCTGGTAAGATCAATAGTAGTAAGACACTTAACCCTATCCATTTGCTCTAGGCTTTCATCTGTCCTAGGCATGGGGTAAGCATCTGACTCTGTGTGACTATTTAATATCCTGTATTCCACACAGAACCTGGTGCTACCATCCTTTTTTGGTACCAGCACCACTGGGACTTCTGGACTCGTGGATTAACCCTAGTTCCAAGCTCCAACATTTCCTGTATCTCCTCCCTCAGAGTTTGTTTGACTCTCTCAGACACCCTATAAGGGGCTTGCTTAATAGGCCTTTGGGATCCTGTATCCTGTGGGTGCACCCTGGTTTCCCTGTGAACATGTCCCCAAACTCCTGTAACACTTCTCTGATTTCTAAAAGCTGGGTAGGGGATAGCTGCTGAGACATTGCTATCCCTTCCACTGAGATGTCAGTCCAAGCCTCACTGAGGAGATCAGTCACTAGATCCCCATCAGACTCCTCCTGCCATCCACTGCAAATACTCAGCACAAGGGCATCCCTATCATGGTAAGGTCTCATAATGTTAACATGGTACAATTTATGCCCCTGCCTCTTGCCTAGAAGTTATACCATGTAGTTAATATCACTGACCTTCCTTACCACCTTGAAGGGTTCCTCCCAAGCTGCCTGCAGCTTGTTGTGTCTGACAGGAATGAGAACAATTACCTGCTGCCCTATAGCATACTCTCTGGCTCAAGCATTCCTGTCATACCAGACCTTTTTCTGCTGTTGAGCTTCTGCCAGATTCTCCTGGGCCAAGCCCATGAGTTTCCTAAGACTTGTCCTGAAGTTTAGGAGATATGCCACAGCAGATTCCTTGTGGGATTCACACTCACCCTCTCACTCATCTCAAATCAAATCTAGAGGACCCCTCATCCTATGGCCATACAGCAACTCAAAGGATGAAAAAATGTGGATTCCTGGGGAACCTCTCGGTAAGCAAACAACAGATGGTGCAAATATTTGTCCCAATCCCTCTTAAACTGGTCTGCAAATGCCCATAGCATGGACTTGAGTGTAGAGTTTTAACTCTCCACAAGATCATTAGTCTGAGAGTGGTAGGGGGTTGTCTTTAGGTTCTTCACCCCACAGTGCTTCCACAAACAAGCCAGCAGGTCTAAAATGAAATGGGCACCTCTGTCAGTCAGCATTTCTTTTGGAAAACCTACCCTGCTGAAAATCTCTAACAAAGCATTTGCCACCTTCTCTGCCTCAATGAAGGACAAAGCCACTGCCTCAGGGTATCTGGTAGCATAATATACTACAACTAGTATATACTTTTTCTCTGTTGACCTTTGGGTGCTTAGAGGCCCCACAATATCCATATCTACCTTCTGAAATGGGTCCTCAATCACAGGCAAAGCATCAAAGGATCTTTCACCTTGTCTCCTGCCTTGCCTACCTTTTGACACTGCTCACAGGTCCTGCAGTACCTTGTTACATCTCTGGAAATCCCGGACCAATAAAAGTTTTGCATAATACATCTCTTTGTGCATTTTATGCCCATATGACCTTCAAAGGGAATATCATTGGCTATGGCTAGAAGTGCCAGATGTTAGGATCTGGGCACTACCAACTGTTGTATTACCTCACCTTCTAACCTTCCCTCAGGGGTCCACTCTCTATACAATAACCCTTTGTCCCAGTATATAGATCCCCCTTTCCCTTGAGAATCAGGTGCCGCACTTGCTACCTCCCTCAGGCCTTGTAATGTAGGGTCTGAGAGCTGAACCTGTCTCTACTCTCTCTTTGTAACCCTTCCCAACTCCCCTTTCACAAGAAGTCTGGCATTCTCTGACAGTGATGCCTCACTGTCAGTCTGGTACTACTACTCACCTCTGCCCTTGCAGTCAGTCTGTCCAAGGGAACATCAGTACCCACAAGCAGCTGTGGCTCACCTTCAGTCTCACTACTACAGGGTAGCCCTGTCTCTGAAGTAAGCACCACACCAGTCCTAGCTTCAAGTCTGTGGTCTCTCTGGGTCTCCCCCAAGCTACCAGACCCACATGCTTGTCTCCAAGCATGACTGCATGTAACTGCATGCACACAACGTACTGCATTATCAAAATCATTCCCTATCAGGACATCTGCAGGAATATTTTCAAACACACCTACTTGCTTGCTTCCTTTTCCACCCTCCCAGTCAAGGTGAACCCTAGCCAAAGGTATTTGGAATGGGTTCCTGCCTAAAGCTCTAACTGGAGTAGACTGCCCAAGCAAGTAATTCTCCTGTTTAACCATTGCAGGCTTCACAGTGGTTAGGTCAGAGGCTGTGTCTCTCTTACTAATGGCCTCTTTCCCATTTACTAAGATAGGATATAACCTCTTGTGGTAGTTTGGTACCCTTGTCATCTCCAGACAACTTAATGCTGGCATTGTGTCATTCTCACTTACTGGTTCTCCCACCTTTTGTTCCTCACCTTGCCTCCATGGACATCTATAGGCTACATGGCCCCTCTGGTTGCATTTAAAACATTTAACCCTAGGTCCTGGACATGCACCTGGACTAGTGGCTTCCCATGCTACTGGCAGGCTCTGTTGTGGAGGTCTGGGCTGCCCACCATTGGACCCTTTAGACCTATGAGCAACACTGGGTGTCCCTTTCCTGTGCAGTGATGCCCTGCTTGTAGGTATATGTCTTCCTTCTTCCCCAACAAATCTGTAGTACTGCACTGTCTATCTGCTAACCAGATTCTCATGTCCTCAGGCAAAGTGCTAAGGGCTTGTTCCTTCATCAAAAAGTCTTCCAGCCCTACAAAAGTGGTGACCTGACATTCACTGACCCACTTATGAAAAATAAGTGCTTAGTTCAGCAATATATTCAGACACATTTTCATTTGCCTTGCGTCTATGCTCATTAAACTTTTACTATACGCTTCAGGTGTTAACTTAAATCACTCTAAAAGACATTTTTTACAGTATTATAATTTAAGCAATCAGTATCAGACAATTTAGAAATAGCAGTTACACCTTTACCAGGGATTAAGGGGATCAGGAACTGTACCCAGAGCCCTTGGACAACATTATACTGTTTACATACCCTTTCAAACATGTGAATCAAACTATCAAAATTAGCCCCCCCCCTGTAACTTGTGGGAGATGTTTACTGACCTTTGTTGCTTCTGGGGTTTGGTTACTCCTTTCCCCATTAGCTCCATGACCCTGGGGAAGAGTCATCATCTCCTTTTCATGTTGCCTCTCCTTCTCCTCAGCTTCCAGATGTTATAGTCTCTCTGCTGCTTCTATTTACAAACACTTGGCCTCCAGTTCAAGTCGCTCAACCCCAGACGGATTTTTAAGTCCTCTGTGGAAAGGTTAAACTGTCCATTCTCTGAGAGTTGTACATCCCAAAGGGTAGCCTGGTTGTCCTTCTGATCACTGGTCTGCAATGCAGCTGTGCCCAAGGCTGCAATCATTTTTGCCTTAGTCAGGTTGGCATGCACCAGTTCTTTAGCCTGGTGGATCTAAGCCAACTAGCTCGTTGTCAGCTTGCCATAATTATCTGCTGACATGCTTGCCTGCACTCCCTGACTAAGCTAACAAAAAAAATATATAAAACAATTGTGATATGAAACTCTGAATGTTCACTGTGTTGTTGATTGAGAGTACAAACACCTTCCTTAGTGACCACTATTTACAGGCTACAGGAATTCAATATCCACACCACTGAATCCTAACATGTAGATCACCACTACAAGCCAATTAATATGTGATGTGGATATCCCACCATTACCAACCAATTAATATGTGACGCTCCTTCACTGGCCCAGTAATCAAGGAGCCTCAATCCTCACCACTGGCAACAGTGGGGAACATACACACTGGGAGGATGACAAGTACACACACAGTAAAGTGCAATTTCCCTTAAGAGCACACAGAGATCACAGTCAGTCTGAGGCTGGTTTCTCCTTCTCTCTCTCCAGATTTCCAGTAAGACTGCCCACTGGCACTGCTGTAGGGTTGAGATCTCAGCTGAGTGGCCAAGCCAAAACCTCCAGCACCCTCTCTATCCAACCAGTGCTTCTTGTCCCTGCCAAAATAGCTGACACACACACTCCTTGAAATATGATTATATATACAAATACAGACACACACCTGGGAAAGGCTGGCACAGATTTACTTGCTATGCCTCCGTCTGCCCAGAGTATAAGGTTGTTCCGTCTGCCACCAGCCAACTCTTATCTGCTTCTTTAATGCCCTTAGCAAAGGGTGTCCAAACCTATTGTGTAATGTTACTATTAATCCAAATAGTAGTCTGACCAAGAGTGAGGCTATTTAGGAGTGGCCTGTACAGTGTCACCAAATAGATATGCCAGAACGCTTAAGACCTTAAATATCTCTAACAGACCAGACACAATTAAAAGGTTTAAATATATTTAATAATCAATAATAAAAGAACAAGGCAATACTCAGTAAGTAATCAGTTACACCAGAGTTCAAAATCACAGAAAATATTTAAAAAAACATTGCAGGACAGTCGCAAATAAATAAAGAAACCATCTAAGCTACACTTTACTATATTCCTATCTGAATCTAAAAGAGTTACTTTGTCCTAAAAATGTACTTACAGCAAGACAAGTGCAGACGATGATGAGTGGATGTTGTTGTCTGGTAAAAAGACAGATGCAAAATGCACAGTTTCCCTCTGAGAGAGTTCTTAAATTAATATCAAATATTACTGCTGGGTTAGCTTGGATGACATCAATGTTTGTCACCTGACTTTAGTTCTCAAGCTAAACCCCCTTTGTCAGAAACTAACACAATTTTTGCATCTCCCTGTGAAAAAATACATATCTCTCAGATGTTTGCAGATCCTGGAAGTCATAAAACTATAAAATACTTCTACATCTTAAACCTAGTAATTACTTCTCTTTCAAGACAACACAAAAAACCTTCAGCTCTAGACATTGTGTCTGCTACTGCACTGAAACTAAGAGATAACATCTCTTCTATTAGTGGTTACAAAATAATCTAACTTCAACGATTTTCTCCAAATTCTTTTCAAGTTAACCTCCTATGTTCCAATTTCCATTAAACACATATATCCAAACAATCATAACAGTGCAGGTACATTCCAATTCTATTCCAACAGGACACACTGTGGTCGCACTTTAGCTCAGTACTTTGCACACACTTCTGTATAAATCAGATCAATATTCACAAATGACATAGCTGGGCTGGCAGTATTTCCCTTTGTCACAAATGGTAATAGAATGACAGATGTGAATGGGAATTTGTCTTGGGTGGCATGAATTGACATGGCATATATTTCCATACACTGTAATGCATCTGATGAACAACTGGGCAGGAAATAAAACTAGCTTTATCACCTACTACCATTACTGACAATAAAAGTGACTTTTTAATCAGTGATGTGGGACATCCAAAGCATTAAGTCCTCACTTTTCCTAGAAGGAAGAATTACAGCATGTGGTTGGTATCATGTGGACCTTCCTATCTGCATGTGGATGGTATCATGTGGACCTTCCCATCTGCCTGTCTATGTAGTGCTAGAGAAAGATGACAGGCTGACACTATGGAAGACAAACATACCTATCACCCCCTTATTTATTTAGCGTTTACCAGGAATATCCAACTGGGACTAAAGCTCCAAACACATGTCTTTGGAATTTGGTAGGAAATAAGACCACCCAGAGGAAACCCACACAGATGCAGGCAGGGCATGCTGACTCCACACAGAAGGCACCCTAGCTGAGAATTGAACCGGAGAATCTCTTGCTGTGAGACAGCAACACTAACTGCTGCACCACTGTTTATCACAAGAAATCCAGAGCTCAACAATTTGTCAGAAAACCACAAATTTAATTATGAATTGGATAAAAGTATAAGAGACAAAATCTGGACATTCTGTGAAAATCTGGACAGCTGAGAGGTATGAAGATGTAAGCTGTAAGATTTGTTCCTTACATTTTCAGGGTTTGGGGTTTAATTTTTACATCTGATTACTGTCTGTGTGGAGTTTGCATGCATTTCATGAGCTTGTGTAGTTTTTCTCTAAGTGCAGTAGTTACATGACAAAAACATCCTGATTAACTGGTTACACCAAATTCTCCATATTTATTTACTGGTCTGGTCATGACTAACAAGTACCTATTCATACCTTACATCACCTTACTCTCCCGTCTTCACTTCCTTACTTACATTAAATTCTCTTCTCTGACTTTCTTTCTATAGATACCACAAGCCTGTTTTCCCTCACTTCATATTGCAATTCCTGTTTGTATTAGACTAACTTACCTTTAATTTCAATACAAACTGTGTAAAATTTCTCTAAATATTAAACAATTGTCATATAAGTTGCATTAATTCTTAACCAATGCTTTTATATTATGTGCAATTTGTTATAATTATTTAAACTGCAGATGTTTTTGTTTTGTTTTTTAAAGATTGTAAAATTACTGTTCTTAAAATGTTTTGTAATAATTTGAAGCTGTTCTCCCCGGACTTCTGCTGAAAATGGGCTTCTACCCATTTGAACTTTCCCTGTTATCAAATGCCAGTAAATGTTAATAACTAAATGAATACATAAATACATAAATAAATAAATAAATAAATAAAGGGGATCTGAAGAGGACTAGTTCATATCTTGTCAAGACATTAAATAAAAAATACTTATTGTTAGTAAGACTATTACAGAAGTGTTCAGTGTGACTGTTGTAGCTGCTGTTGTTGACACAATGAAATAAATGTGAAAAGTGTAATCATTTAATGGGCATTTGGTTACTCATAGGTGCAGGGACTGTGTAATACAGCTGTGCAGAGCATCTGCCTTCACTGATGTAGTTACCCTTGGTACAGCTCAACTCGCTGAGAGCACTGCACCCTCTTATTCTTGTTTCCACTACAGACTTGTATATTTACCGCTATGGCATACGTGAATTAATAACAATGGTATACTACAAGACACGCTGTGTCGGGAAAGAGTATTGCCAGCTTCAGGCATCTTTAGTATGTGTTGTCTTCAATAGGTTGCTAAAGTGTAGCACAGTAACAGAGACATAGTTCTCATAAAACAGAAATATAGTACAATATAAAATTATGCTTTTTTGTTAATGATTTAATTCATGCAAAAACGTCTAAAATCAGACTTAAGCAGCTCTTGGCTCTGTCCCTGCACTTGTACGTGCTAGATATTTTATTCCCAAACTATTACATATGTGTAGTTCTGGGACTGCATACTGTGAAACTCCTTAACCTACTGTAAGGAATCTGTGTACATGTCTGGTTTACAACAAGAGCACAGTCAGGCTATGTGAATTGTATTTATCAATGTAAAACTCACACTAAACAACTGTTTAATATCTGTATAATGTCTGTATAATGTAACACACTTTATCTGTTCTGTTGTCATTACTGTTCTTATGTTAAATTTGGACTTTATCAATTTAGGACTTTGTTAAATTTGTACTTTTGTCAGTTTTATACCTTTGTACATTTGTCTGTTTTGAATTTCTGTTATTTCTGGAGTTTTTCTCCTTTGGCCTCCTCTGAAAAAAGGACCTGTGTCCAATCAGACTTTCCCAGTAAGCAAATGTAAAATAAATAAATAAAATGCATTGATGCACAGCTTCCATGCTTAGCTCACGGTATTCCTGTGTCATTGACTATCACCCACACTGATATGTGGGAAAAAGCCACAATATTAAGAACAAAATCAAGGAACAGAGAGAGCACGCAGGCTCAACATAGGCAATGGCTGGAAGTCAGCACTGAACTCCAGAGAAAAAAAGAACAAAATAAAAAAACTGTTGTGCAGAAAAGGAAGTAAACTAGTACAGAGTGTCTGAGAATCAGATGTGTTATATTCAACTCTTTTTATAAGTCATGATGTCAGATTAAATGGCTTGCTTACAGTCACACACTAGGCATATGGCGGCATTGAAAATTAAATCCTAGACCACAGGAAAGAACTCATTAACAATTTATAGTCTTTAACTTAGATATAAGCATTTTTCTTCAAATGCCAAACTTTGGATGGTAATAAAAAAAATGTGGTTGACATGATATTTTTATTGAAAGGCCATCATGGCTACTAACTAAACTTCTGCCGTGAGGCTGAATAGATTTCCATCTCTCATGGCAAGATTCAGATGGGATTGAATTCTCTTCATTAAAAAGAATGCAGTATAGTTCATTGAGACACATGAACCAACCTTAAAATGTATGGGGCGATGCTGGATAGAAGAAGAAAATCCCTTTATGGATGGGGAAATTTATAAATGGGAAATATACTTACTAGGCTTTAAACAATATTCCCAATCAACTATTTGGAAATAGAGAAGAAATCCTTATCTTTCTTAGAAGCTTAGCTCAACGACTCACAACTCCTCCTCAATAAAAATAAATATATAATAATAATAATAATAATATACTACTGTTCATCCTCAGTGCTCTCTCCTCCAAAAACAAACAAAAAAATAACTTAAATATACTATCATCTAACAAGACCAACATAGAACTGGTGTCCCATAACTAACTACTTGGTGTGATTATAGACGGCAACCTAAAATTTTGATCTCCACCTTCTGCAAGCCACAAAAAAAGACACATAGAAAGCTAGATTGCCTCTATAGAGTAAAACACTGCCTTACTGAATTTGCTAGACAAAACATAATCACTTGTTTTCTATGCCCTACTCTGTTATATGGACTAGCAAATGAACCAGCATCTCACATATATTTCTCAATAATACACACACATACAGCTTTGATGCAGCTTCTGGAAGTCATATATCAATAACACACTTCCACTCTTCCTACAGGAGCTAATAAGCCATTCTCTGACACAGACATTTCATCTCTGGCTGCAATCAGAACTATAAGATACAATCTTTATGGCCTAAATTAAGTAATTTAATTTCATACTATTTTTCAAAGTTAGCTGGGGCTAAGACTAACCTCTTCTCTTCAAGTATCCTCTGATAGAATATTAATTTCAGTAGTTATAATATAGACTGACATACAAGTGGATTTCTTTTTCATATTGTGAAATTTTTAACACAAAAAACATTACAAGTACATTTTCCAACACAAGCATCTGCACAAATTAGTTTGATAAAAAATGACATATAATTCTTTACAGAACTCCAGCTAGCTATACTGGCATATGTTACACATCCACTGCCCTACTTCTCCTGGCATAGCTGTCAGTACCTCACATCATCACATCTCTCCCCCCCTTGAAGACTCAAGCTAGTTTTTCAAATGACCCTTGAAAAATGTGGCTTGAGAGAAATGAGCCTGCCTGGCAATACATTACCCCTTACCCTGTCTTGAGAACCCATCTGCATTGGCATTGCTGATCCCAATACAGTGTTGCACTGTCTTGACATTTACCTGCAACCCTAAGCTCCATCTTAGTAACTTGGAATTTTTCTGGCTGCATCGATGTAGCCATAGATCCCCATTAGACGTCTCCTGCCTCCTACTGCAAATACTTAGAACAAGATCTTCTCTATCATGGTAAGGTTTCATCATGCTAACATGGTACAGTTTGTGCCCCTGCCTCCTGCCTAGCAGTTCTACCATATAGTTAACATCACTTACCTTCCTTACCACTGTGAAGGGCCCTCCCAAGCTGCCTGAAGTTTATTATGTCTGATAGGAATGAGAACCATAACCTGCTGTCCCACAGCATACTCTTGGGGTCGAGCATTCCTGTCATACCAGACCTTTTTATGCAGTTGGGCTCCAGCCAGATTCTCCTGGGTCAAGCCCATGAGCTCCCTAAGCCTTCTCCTGAGGATTAGGACATTCATTGTGAATCAAATATAAAGGACCCCTTACCCTATGGCCATATAACAACTCAAAGTGTGAAAAACCTGTGGATTCCTGAGGTACCTCTCTTTATGCAAACAGCAGATGGTGCAAATATTTGTCCCACTCTCACTTATCCTGGTCTGCAAATGCCCATAGCATGGTCTTTAGTTTAAAGATTAATCTCTCCACAAGACCATTAGTCTGAGGGTGGTAGGGGGTGGTCTTTAGGTTCTTCATTCCACAGTGCTCCCACAGACAAGGCAGCAGGTCTGACATGAATTTGGCACCTCTGTCAGTCAGTATTTCTCTCCAGAAACCTACCCTTCTGAAAATCTCTAACAACGCATTTGCCACATTTTCTGCCTCAATGGAGGTCAGAGCCACTGCCTCAGGGTATCTGGTAGCATAATCTACTACCACTAGGATGTACTTTTTTCCCTGTGGAACTCGGGGTACTCATAGACCACACAATATCCATAGCTACCATCTGAAATGGCTCATCAATCACAGGAAAAGGCATCAAAAGAGCTTTGGCCGTGTCTCCTTCCTTGCCTACTTTTTGACACTTCTCACAGGTCCTGCAGTAGCCTGTTACATCCTTTGCAATCCCAGGCCAATAAAAATTCTGCATAGTACATCTCTTGGTATGCTTTTTGCACATATGACCTGCAAAAGAAACGTCATGCGTTATGGATAGAATTGCCAGCCGGTAGGCTCCAGGTATTGTCAACTTCTGTATTACCTCACCCTCTAGCCCTACCTCAGGGGTCTACTCTCTATACAGTAACCCTTTGATCCAGTATGCAGACTTCCCTTTTCCTTGAGACTCAGGCATATCTCTAGCTACCTCCCTCAAGCCTCTTAGTGTATGGTCCAAGAACTAAGCCTGTCTCAACTCTATCTTTGTAACTCTTCTCAGATCCTCTTTCACAGGCAGTCTGGTATCCTCTGACAGCAGTGCTTCACTGTCAGCCTGAGTACTACCACCCACCTCTACCCTTGCAGTCACTATGTCAAAGGAAACATTAGTACCTAAAAGCCGCTGTGGCTCATCTTCAGGCTCACTGCTACAAGGAATCTCCCTCCTTGAAATAGCCAACTCATAACCCCTGGCTTTAGGTGTGTGGTCTGTCTGGGTCTCTCCCAGGTTTTCAAACTCACATGCCTGTCTCCAAGCCTGACTCCATGTAACTGAATGCACACAAGATACTGCATTATGAAAATAATTCCCTATCAATACATTTGCAGGGATATCCTCAAACACACCTACTTGTTTACTTCCTTTTCCACCCTCCCAGTCAAGGTGAACCCTGGCCAAAGGCATTTGGAATGGGGTCTCTTCTGAAGGTCTGACTGGAGTTGATTGCCCAAGAAAATGTTCCTTTTTCACCACTGCAGGCTTCACAATGTTTTATGTCAGAGGCTGTGTCTCTCTTAGCAGTGGCTTGTTTTCATCAGTTAAGATCAGCTATAAACTCTGAAGATAGTTTGGTATCCCTTTTGTCTCCAGACAACTTACCAGTTGCATGCTGTTACTCTCACTTGCTGGCTACCCCACTTTTTGTTCCCCTCCTCACTTCCATGGACATCTATATGTTACATGGCCTCACAGGTTACATTTAAAACATTTAATCCTTGATCCTAGCCATGTATCTGAACAAGTGGTACCCTGTTACTGCTGGAATATGTTGGCATGGTTTAGGCTGCCCACCATGGGCTCTGTTATATCCCTTATATCTATGTGCAGCACCGGGTATCCTTTTCCTCTGCAATGATACCCTGCTTGCTAAGTAGAGATCTCTTTTTTTCCCCAGCTCATCAGCAGAGTTACACTCCCAGTCTGCAACCAGATTCTCATGTCCTCAGGCAAAGTGAAAAGGGCTTATTCCCTCACCAAAAGTTCTGCCAGTCCATTAAAAGTGGTGAGTTGACACCCACTCACGCACCTATGGGAGTCAGTACTTAACGCAACAGTATAATCTCATGCACTTTCATCTAACTTAGGTCTATTCTCACAAAACCTTTTTTTCTGTAAGCTTCACATGTTAACTTAAAACATTCTAGTAATCATTGCTTTTCTCTATCATAGCTTAAACAATCAATATCAGACAATTTAGAAGCAGCAGTTACAGCTTTACCATGAAGTAAGGGGATCAGGAATCCTACACAGAGCACTTGTTCAACATTATACTGTTTACATAACCTTTCAAATGTGAGTAAAACTATTAAAAACGATCACCCTCTGTAAACTGTGAAGACATTTACTGACCTTTATTGCTTCTGGGGGTCTGTTATTCTCCTCCCCCATTATATCCGTCACCCTGGCGAACAGTCAGCATCTCCCACTCATATTGAAACTGCTTCTTCTTTTCTTCAGCCTCCAAATGCCACAGTCTCTCATTTTCTTCAGCCTCCAAATGCTGCAGCCTCTCTGCTGATTCTATTCCAAATGCTTGGCCTCCAGTTCAACTCTTTCAACTCCAGATGGATTTTTAAATCCTCTGAAGAAAAGGGGAACTGTCCTGTTTCTGAGGGTTGCAAATTCCCATCATCAGACTGGTATCCTACTGGTTGCTGGTCTGAGCTGCAACTAAGGATGAAATCATTTCCTCTTCAGTCAGGTTGGCATGCACAAGTCCTTTGGCTTTGCACACCATGGCCAACTGGTTCTTTGCCAGCTTGACATAATCCTATGCTGACATCTTTCTTTGCTTTTCCTGGCTAAAGTAAACTAACAAAAAAATTAAATAAAACTGTTGTGAAATAAAACTCTGAATGTTTACTTGTAGCTGCTGAGAATACACACATTTTCAATGACAAATGCATACAGGCTACAGAAGTTAAATTAGTATACACACCACTGCTCACCAATATGTGATGTCCTCTCTCTGGGCCAGTAATGAAGGAGCCTGAATTCTAACCACTGGCACTGGAGACATTCACTTGGAATACTAATGGATACATGCAGCATTTCCAGATGCAGTTCTCAGCATCAAGCACAATTTCCTTTAAGAGCACACATGGAACTCACTCAGTCCAGGGTCTGGATTTTCTGCTCACTCTGTCTGCAGGACCAGAGTGAGACTCCTCACTGGTACAGCTGTAGAGTTGAATCCTCAGCCGAGTGTCCAAACCAAGTCCTCCAGCACCCTCTCTGTGAAACCAGTGCTTTGTGTCCCTGCTCCAAGCACCTGACACACACACTCTTGGAGATTTGATTTTCACACACACACACACACACACACACACACACACACACACACACACACACACACACACACACACACACATGTGCCCACACGCACACACACATACATGCAGACACGCACACACATGCACACAAACCGTAGAAAGTCTGGCACAGATTTACTAGGTATGCCCCCTTCTGCCGAGACTATAATGTATTTATTGCCACTAGCCACTCCAAAGTCAGCTACTCTAAGGCTCTTACAAGGTACCCAATTATACTGAGTGAAGTTAATATTAATACCAATGATAGTGTTTCACCAAATAGATATAAGTACTCTCAAAGGTTAAACTATTCTCTAAAGGACCAGCCACAATGAAAAGTTTAAATATATTTTATAATAAATAATAAAATAATATGAAAATACCAAATATCTATTTACAATAAACACTAGAGTTTCAATTACAGGAGATATTAAAATAACACAGATGAGTAGATTAACATAGATACAGAACAACAGTATTTAACTAATCTCACTATATTTTCCTGACTGATCTAAAAAAAAAATAGTATTCTCTAGTTCACTTACTAGAGGAAGGCAAGTAGAAGTGGGGAGAGACCATTCTGTGTCAGGTTAGAAAAACAGACTGCTCTGAGACATCAGCCTCCTCTAGTATTAAAACATAATTTTTGACCTGTATTAAAGAATTATATCACATACATCTAGTCATCTGACTTCTAGTTCCCATACTACCCGCTTTCCTAGCAAATGACCCAGAATCTCACATATATGTCAGTAATACACACAGATAGAGCTTTCCTAAGATCTGTTGCAGGTTCTGGAAGTGATAAAACAATAAAACACTTCAATTCTTCCTACAGGAGCTAATAAACAATTCTCTGGCACAGATATTTCATCTCTGGCTCCAATCAGAACTGTAAGATATAATCTTTATGGCCTAAATTAAGTCATTTAATTTCATACTATTTTCAAGTTAGCTAGAGCCGAGCTTAACCTCTTCTCTTCCATTATCCTTTGTTATAATATCAATTTCAATAGTTATAATACAGTTTGATATACAATTGTATTTTTTTTCTGTCCAGCAGGATACACTGTCGGTACACTTTTAACACAAACAACTTTACAAGTGCATTTTGCAACACATGCATCTGTACAAATCATTTTGAAATACAAATGTCATATAATTCTTTACAAAAATTCAGCTAGATCTACTGGCATATGTTACACATCCGCTGCCCTACTTCTCCTGGCATAGCTGGCAATACCTCACATGGTCACATCTCTCCCACCTTTGAAGACTCAAGCTAGTTTTTCAAGTGACCCTTGACAAATGTGGCTTGAGAGAAATGAGCCTGTCTGGCAATACATTAACCCATACCCTGTCTTGAAAACCCATCTGCATTGGCATTGCTAACCCCACTGTGGTGCTGCACTGTCATGCCATTTGCCTGCAACCCTAGGCTGCACCTTAGTAACTTGGCATTTTGCTGGATGGGTCAATGTAGCCTTAGACCCCCAGACTCCTCCTGCTTCCTACTGCAAATACTTATCAGAAGAGCTTCCCTTTCATGGTAAGGTTTCATCTTGTTAACATGGTACAATTTGTGCCCCTGCCTAGTAGTTTTACCATGTAGTTAAGATCACCGACTTTCCTTACCACTTTTAAGGGTCCCTCCCAAGGTGCCTGCAGGTTATTATGTCTGAAAGGATTGAGAATCATAACCTGCTGTCCCACAGCATACTCTAGGGTTTGAGCATTCCTGCCACACCAGAGCTTTTTCTGCTGTTGGGCTCCTGCCAGGTTCACCTGGACCAAGCCCATGCCCTCCCTAAGCCTCGTCTTTAGGTTTAGGGCATACGACACAACAGACACCTTGTAGGATTCACACTCACCCTCTCACTTATCTTGAATCAAATCTAAAGGCCCACTCACCCTATGGCCATATACCAACTCAAAGTGTGAAAAACCTGTGGATTCTTGGGGTACCTCTCTGTATGCAAACAGCAGATGTAGCAAATACTTATCCCACTCTCACTTAAACTGTTCTGCATATGCCTATAGCATGGTCTTTAATTTAGAGTTTAACCTCTCCACAAGACCATTAGTCTGGGGGTGGTAGGGGGTGGTCTTTAGGTACTTCAGCCCACAGTGCTCCCACAGGCAAGCCAGCAGGTCTGACATGACATTGGCACCTCTGTCAGCCAGTATTTCTCTCAGGAAACCTACTCTGCTGAAAATATCTAAAAATGCATTTGCCACCTTCTCTGCCTCAATGGAGGACAGAGTCATAGCATCAGGGTGACCAGTAGCATAATCTGATATCACTAGGATATCCTTCTTCCCTGTAGATCTTGGGTACTCAGAGGCCCCACAATATCCATAGCTACCCTCTGAAATGGCTCCTCAGTCACATGCAAAGGCATTCAAGTAGCTTTGGTCTTGTCTCCTGCCTTGCTTATTTTTTTGTCACTGCTCACAGGTCCTGCAGTACCCTGTTACATCACTTGCAATCCCAGGCCTATAAAAGTTCTGCATAATATGTCTCTTGCTACACATTATGCCCATATAACCTGCAAAAGGAATATCATGGGCTATAGATAGAATTGACAGATGGTAGGCTCCAGGCACTGCCAACTGCTGTATTACCTCACCCTCTAGCAATTGCCCAGGGGTCCAATCTCTATACAGAAACCCTGTGTTCCAGTATAGAGACTCCCCTTTTCCTTGTGAATCAGGTGCCTCCCTAGCTACCTCTATCAAGCTTCTTAGTTTAGGGTCAGAGAGCTGAGCCTGTGCCAACTCTGTCTATGTAATTCTTCTCAGCTCCCTTTCCAACGGAAGTCTGGTATTTTCTGACAGTGTGACCTCACTGTCAGCCTGGGTACTACTGCTCACCTCTGCCCTGGCAGACACTCTCTCCAAGGGAACATTGGTACCTAAAAACTGCTGTGGCTCACCTTCAGGCTCACTGCTCCAGGGTAGCTGTCTCCCTGAAATAGCCACCTCACCAGCCTTGGCTTCAAGTGTGGGGTATGTCTGGGTCTCCCCCAGGCTACCAATACTCACACACCTGTCTCCAAGCTTGAATGCATGCAACTGCATGCACACAAGTTACTGCATTATCAAAATCATTCCCTATCAAGACATCTGCAGGAATATCCTTAAAAACACATACTTGTTTGCTTCTTTTTTCCACCCTCCCAGTCAAAGTGAATCCTAGTCAAAGGCATTTGGAATGGGATCCGTCCTAAAGCTCTGACTGGAGTAGACCACCCAAGCAAGTATAGCTCCTCTTTAACCACTGCAGGCTTTACAATTGTTATGTCAGTGGCTGTGTCTCTCTTAGCAGTGGCCTATTTTCCATCCATTAATATCAGATATAAACTTTGGTGATAGTTTGGTACCCCTGATGTCTTCAGACAACTTACCAATGGCATACTATTATTCCCACTTGCTGGCTCCCCCACATTAAGTTCCCCACCTTGCTTCCATGGACATCTATATGATACATGGCCCCACTGGTTACATTTCAGACATTTAACCCTTGATCCTGGCCACGTACCTGAGCAAGTGGGTTCCCCTGTTACTGTTGGAATCTGTTGGGGTGGTTTAGGCTGCCCATCATGGGTTCCCTTATATCTATGTGTAGCACAGGGTATGCCTTTCCAGTGCAGTGATGCTCTGCTTGCTAAGTAAAGATTCCATTTTTCCCCCAGGTCATCTGTAGAGTTACGGTCCCAGTCTGCAACCAGATTTTCATGTCCTCAGGCAAAGTTCTAAGGACTTGTTCCCCTCACCAAAAGGTCTGCAAGACCTTCAAAAGTGGTGACCTGACACCCACTCAGCCACCTATGAAAGTAAGTGCTTAACTTAGCAATATAATCACATGCAATTTCATCTGCCTTGGGTCTGAGCTCATGAAAACGTTTGTTGTAAGCTATTTTATTTATTTATTTTTATTTTACATATGTTGACCGGGATAGTCCGACTGGATGCATGTCCATTTTCAGCGGAGGCCAGGGGAGAAAAGCTTCAAGGGTAAGCAGATACAGCATTACATAATACCAGCATTACATATTGCAAACAGACTATTTTCAGAGATTACATAAGTAAGCAAGTTAAACAAGTTCCACAGGTTACAGTTAGTCCTTAGCACAAGTCAGGATTAAATTAAATTACACAGTAAACTAGTTAACAGATTTTTACACATTCTAGCTTCAGGTTTTAACTTAAAACAGTGTAGTAAATATTGCTTTACTGTATCATAATTTAAACAATCAATATCAAACAATTTAGAAACATAATTTACAGCTTTACTATGGAGTATGGGGATCAGAAACTTTACCCAGAGCACTTGTTCTACATTATACTGTTTACATACCCTTTCAACTACATGACTAAAACTGTCAAAATGATCACCCTCTGTGCACTGTGGAAGAAATGTACTGACCTTTATTGCTTCTGTGGTTTGGTTATTTCCTTCCCCTTTACCTCCATGACCATGGTGAAGGGTCAGCATGTCCCTCTCATGTTGATGCCGCTTCTCCATTTCATGACCCTGGTGAAGGGTCAGCATCTCCCTCTCATGTTGATGCTGCTTCTCCTTTTCATGACCCTGGTGAAGGGTCAGCATGTCCCTCTCATGTTGGTGCTGCTTCTCCTTTTCATGACCCTGGTGAAGGGTCAGCATGTCCCTCTCATGTTGATGCTGCTTCTTTTCTTGACCCTGATGAAGGGTCAGCATGTCCCTCTCATGTTGGTGCTGCTTCTCCTTTTCATGACCCTGGTGAAGGGTCAGCATGTCCCTCTCATGTTGATGCTGCTTCTCCTTTTCATGACCCTAGTGAAGGGTCAGCATGTCCCTCTCATGTTGATGCTGCCTCTCCTGTCCATGACACTGGCGAAGGGTCAGCATCTCCCAGTCATGTTGATGCTGCTTCTCCTTTTCATGACCCTGGTGAAGGGACAGCATCTCCCCTCATGTTGATGCTGTTACTCCTTTTCATGATCCTGGTAAAGAGTCAGGATGTCCCACTCATGTTGACGCTGCTTCTTCTTTTCATGACCCTAGTGAAGAGTCAGCATCTCCCTCTCATGTTGACGCTGCTTCTCCTTTTCATGACTATGGCGAAGGGTCAGCATCTCCTGGTCATGTTGATGCTGCTTCTCCTTTTCATGACCCTGGTGAAGGGTCAGCATTTCCCTCTCATGTTGATCCTGCTTCTCCTTTTCATGACCCTGGTGAAGGGACAGCATGTCCCTCTCATATTGATGCTGCTTCTCCTTTTCATGACCCTGGTGAAGGGTCATCATGTCCCTCTCATGTTGATGCTGCTTCCCCTTTTCATGACTCTGGTGAAGGGTCAACATGTCCTCTCATGTTAATGCTGCTTCTACTTTTCATGACTCTGGTGAAGGGTCAGCATCTCCCTGTCATGTTGATGGTGCTCCTCCGTTTCATGACCATGGAGATGAGTCAGCATCTCCCCCTCATGTTGATGCTGCTTCTCCTTTTCATGACCCTGCTTAAGGGTCAGCATTTCCCTCTCATGTTGATGCTGCTTATCCTTTTCATGACCCTGGTAAAGGTTCAGCATCTCCCTCTCATATTGATGCTGCTTCTCCTTTTCATGACCCTGGTGAAGGGTCAGCATGTCCCTCTCATGTTGATGCTGCTTCTCCTATTCATGACCCTGGTGAAGGGTCAGCATGTCCCTCTCATGTTGATGCTGCTTCTCCTATTCATGACACTGGTGAAGGGTCAGCATGTCCCTCTCTTGTTAATGCTGCATCTGATTTTCATGACTCTAGTGAAGGGTCAGCATCTCCCTGTCATGTTTATGCTGCTTCTCCGTTTCATGACCGTGGAGATGAGTCAGCATCTCCCCTCATGATGATGCTGCTTCTCCTTTTCATGACCCAGGTAAAGGGTCAGCATTTCCCTCTCATGTTGACGTTGCTTCTCCTTTTCATGACCCTGGTGAAGGGTCAGCATGTCCCTGTCATGTTGATGCTGCATCTCCTTTTCATGACCCTGGTGAAGGGTCAGCATCTCCCTCTCATGTTGATGCTGTTTCTCCTTTTCATGTCCCTGGTGAAAGGTCAGCATCTCCCTCTCATGTTGATGCTGCTTCTCCTTTTCAAGACCCTGGTGAAGAGTTGGCATCTCTCTCTCTCTCATGTTGATGCTGCATCTCCTTTTCATGACCCTGGTGAAGGGTCAGAATCTCCCTTTCATGTTGATGCTGCTTCTCCTTTTCATGACCCTGGTGAAGTGTCAGCATCTCCCTCTCATGTTGATGCTGTTTCTCCTTTTCATGACCGTGGTGAAGGGTCAGCATCTCCCTCTCATGCTGATGCTGCTTCTCCTATTCATGACCCTGGTGAAGAGTCAGCATCTCCCTTTCATGTTGATGTTCCTTCTCCTTTTCATGACCCTGGTGAAGAGTGAGCATCTCCCTTTCATGTTGATGCTGCCTCTCCTTTTCATGACCCTGATGAAGAGTCAGCATCTCCCTCTCATGTTGATGCTGCTTCTCCTTTTCATGACCCTGGTGAAGGGTCAGCATGTCCCTTTCATGTTGATGCTGCTTCTTCTTTTCGTGACCCTGGTGAAGGGTCAGCATCTACCTCTCATGTTGATGCTGCTTCTCCTTTTCATGACCCTGGTGAAGGGTCAGCGTTTCCTTCTAATGTTGATGCTGCTTCTCCTTTTCATGACCCTGGTGAAGGGTCAGCATGTCCCTGTCATGTTGATGCTGCTTCTCCTTTTCATGACCATGGTGAAGGGTCAGCATCTCCCTCTCATGTTGATGCTGCTTCTCCTTTTCATGACCCTGGTGAAGGGTCAGCATGTCCCTCTCATGTTGATGCTGCTTCTCCTTTTCATGACCCTGGTGAAGGGTCAGCGTCTCCTTCTCATGTTGATGCTGCTTCTCCTTTTCATGACCTTGGTGAAGGGTCAGCATGTCTTTCTCATGTTGATGCTGCATCTTGTTTTCATGACCCTGGTGAAGAGTCAGCATCTCCCTTTCATGTAGATGCCGCTTCTCCTTTTCATGACCCTGGTGAAGGGTCTGCATGTCCCCCTCATGTTGATGGTGCTTCTCCTTTTCATGACCCTGATGAACGGCCAGCATGTCCCTCTCATGTTGATGCTGCTTCTCCTTTCCTTGACCCTGACAAAGGGTCAGCATCTCCCAGTCATGTTGATGCTGCTTCTCCTTTTCATGACCCTGGTGAAGGGACAGCATCTCCCCTCATGTTGATGCTGTTTCTCCTGTTCATGACCCTGGTAAAGAGTCTGGATGTCCCTCTCATGTTGACGCTGCTTCTCCTTTTCATGACCCTGGTGAAGAGTTGGCGTCTCTCTCTCTCTCATGTTGATGCTGGATCTCCTTTTCATGACCCGGGTAAAAGGTCAGCATGTCCCTCTCATGTTGATGCTGCTTCTCTTATTCATGACCCTGGTGAAGGATCAGCATCTCCCTTTCATGTTGATGCTGCCCGTACTTTTCATGACCATTGTGAAAAGTCAGCATGTCCCTCTCATGTTGATGCTGCTTCTCCGTTTCATGACCCTGGTGAAGGGTCAGCATGTCCCTCTCATGTTGATGCTGCTTCTCCTTTTCATGACCCTGGTGAAGAGTGAGCATCTCCCTTTCATGTTGATGCACTTTCCCCTTTACATGACACTAGTGAAGGGTCAGCATCTTTCTATCATGTTGATGCTGCTTCTCCTTTTCATGACCCTGGAAAAGGGTCAGCATCTCCATCTCATGTTGATGCTGCTTCTCCTTTTCATGAACCTGGGGAAGGGACAGCATGTCCCTCTAATATCGATGCTGCTTCTCCTTTTCATGACCCTGTTGAAGGGTTAGCATGTCTTTCTCATGTCGATGCTGCTTTTCCTTTTCATGACCCTGGTGAAGGATCAGCATCTCCCTCTCATGTTGATGCTGCTTCTCCTATTCATGACCCTGGTGAAGGGTCATCATCTCCCTGTCATGTTGATGGTGCCTCTCCGTTTCATGACCGTTGAGATGAGTCAGCATCTCCCCCTCATGTTGATGCTGCTTCTCCTTTTCATGACCCTGGTGAAGGGTCAGCATGTCCCTGTCATGTTGATGCTGCATCTCCTTTTCATGACCCTGGTGAAGGGTCAGCATCTCCCTCTCATGTTGATGCTGCTTCTCCTTTTCATGACCCTGGTGAAGGGTCAGCATGCCCCACTTATGTTGATGCTGCTTCTCCTTTTCAGGACCCTGGTGAAGTGTCAGCATCTCCCTCTCATGTTGATGCTGTTTCTCCTTTTCATGACCCTGGTGAAGAGTCAGCATCTCACTCTCATGTTGATGCTGCTTCTCCTTTTCATGACCCTGGTGAAGGGTCAGCATGTCCCTCTCATGTTGATGCTGCTTCTCCTTTTCAGGACCCTGGTGAAGTGTCAGCATCTCCCTCTCATGTTGTTGCTGCTTCTCCTTTTCATGACCCTGATGAAGGGTCAGCATGTCCCTTTCATGTTGATGCTGCTTCTTCTTTTCATGACCCTGGTAAAGGGTCAGCATTTCCTTCTAATGTTGATGCTGCTTCTCCTTTTCATGGCCCTCGTGAAGGGTCAGCATGTCCCAATCATGTTGATGCTGCTTCTCCTTTTCATGACCCTGGTGAAGGGTCAGCATCTCCCTCTCATGTTGATGCTGCTTCTCCTTTTCATGACCCTGGTGAAGGGTCAGCATGTCCCTCTCATGTTGATGCTGCTTCTCCTTTTCATGACCCTGGTGAAGGGTCAGCATGTCCCTCTCATGTTGATGCTGCTTCTCCTTTTCATGACCCTGGTGAAGGGTCAGCATCTCCCTCTCATGTTGATGCTGCTTCTCCTTTTCATGACCCTGGTGAATGGTCAGCATGTCCCTCTCATGTTGATGCTGCTTCTCCTTTTCATGATCCTGGTGAGGGGACAGCATGTCCCTGTCATGTTGATGCTGCATCTCCTTTTCATGACCCTGGTGAAGGGTCAGCATCTCCTTCTCATGTTGATGCTGCTTCTCCTTTTCATGACCTTGGTGAAGGGTCAGCATGTCTTTCTCATGTTGATGCTGCATCTTGTTTTCATGACCCTGGTGAAGAGTCAGCATCTCCCTTTCATGTAGATGCTGCTTCTCCTTTTCATGACCCTGGTGAAGGGTCTGCATGTCCCTCTCATGTTGATGGTGCTTCTCCTTTTCATGACCCTGATGAAGGGTCACCATATCCCTCTCATGTTGATGCTGCTTCTCCTTTTCATGACCCTGGTGAAGGGACAGAATCTCCCCTCATGTTGATGCTGTTTCTCCTGTTCATGACCCTGGTAAAGAGTCTGGATGTCCCTCTCATGTTGACGCTGCTTCTCCTTTTCATGACCCTGGTGAAGATTCAGCATCTCCAACTTACGTTGACGCTGCTTCTCCTTTTCATGACCATGGCGAAGAGTCAGCATCTCACGGTCATGTTGATGCTGCTTCTCCTTTTCATGACCCTGTTGAAGGGTCAGCATTTCCCTCTCATGTTGATCCTGCTTCTCATTTTCATGACCCTGGTGAAGGGTCAGCATGTCCCTCTCATGTTGATGCTGCTTCCCCTTTTCATGACTCTGGTGAAGGGTCAGCATGTCCTCTCATTTTAATGCTGCTTCTACTTTTCATGACTCTGGTGAAGGGGCAGCATCTCCCTGTCATGTTGATGGTGTTTCTCCATTTCATGACCATGGAGATGAGTCAGCATCTCCCCCTCATGTTGATGCTGCTTCTCCTTTTCATGACCCTGGTGAAGGGTCAGCATGTCCCTTTCATGTTGATGCTGCTTCTCCTTTTCATGACCCTGGTGAAGGGTCAGCATGTCCTTGTCATGTTGATGCTGCATCTCCTTTTCATGACCCTCGTGAAGGGTCAGCATCCCCCTCTTATGTTGATGCTGCTTCTCCTTTTCATGGCCCTGGTGAAGGGTCAGCATTTCCCTCTCATGTTGATGCTGCTTCTCCTATCCTTGACCCTGGGGAAGGGTCAGCATCTCCCTCTCATGTTGATGCTGCATCTCCTTTTCATGACCCTGGTGAAGGGTCAGCATGTCCCTCTCATGTTGATGCTGCTTCTCCTATCCGTGACCCTGGGGAAGGGTCAGCATCTCTCTTTCATGTTGATGCTGCTTCTCCTTTTCATGACCCTGGTTAAGAGTCAACATATCCCTCTCATGTTGATGCTCCTTCTCCTTTTCATGACCCTGGTAAAAGGTCAGCATGTCCCTCTCATGTTGATGCTGCTTCTCTTATTCATGACCCTGGTGAAGGGTCAGCATCTCCATCTCATGTTGATGCTGCCCCTACTTTTCATGACCATTGTGAAAAGTCAGCATGTCCCTCTCATGTTGATGCTGCTTCTCCTTTTCATGACCCTGTTGAAGGGTCAGCATGTCTTTCTCATGTCGATGCTGCTTTTCCTTTTCATGACCCTGGTGAAGGATCAGCATCTCCCTCTCATGTTGATGCTGTTTTTCCTATTCATGACCCTGGTGAAGAGTCAGCATCTCCCTTTCATGTTGATGCTCCTTCTCCTGTTCATGACCCTAGTGAACGGTCAGCATCTCCCTCTCATGTTGATGCTGCTTCTCCTTTTTATGACCCTGGCAAAGGGTCAGCATTTCCTTCTCATGTTGATGCTGCCTCTCCTTTTCATGACCCTGGTGAAGAGTCAGCATCTCCCTTTCATGTTGATGCTGCTTCTTCTTTTCATGGCCCTGGTGAAGGGAAAGCATGTCCCTCTGATATAGATGCTGCTTCTCCTTTTCATGACCCTGGTGAAGGGTCAGCATGTACCTGTCATTTTGTTGCTGCTTCTCCTTTTCATGACCCTGGTTAAGGGTCAGCATGTCCCTCTCATGTTGATGCTGCTTCTCCTTTTCATGACCCTGATGAAGGGTCAGCATGTCCCTTTCATGTTGATGATGCTTCTTCTTTTCATGACCCTGGTGAAGGGTCAGCATCTCCCTCTCATATTGATGCTGCTTCTCCTTTTCATGACCCTGGTGAAGGGTCAGCATGTCCCTCACATGTTGATGCGGCTTCTCCTTTTCATGACCCTGGTAAAGGGTCAGCATGTCCATCTCATGTTGATGCAGCTTCTCCTTTTCATGACCCTGATGAAGGGTCAGCATGTCCCTTTCATGTTGATGCTGCTTCTTCTTTTCATGACCCTGGTGAAGGGTCAGCATCTCCCTCTCATATTGATGCTGCTTCTCCTTTTCATGACCCTAGTGAAGGGTCAGCATCTCCCTCTCATGTTGATGCTGCTTCTCCTTTTCATGACCATGGGAAGGGTCAGCATGTCCCTCTCATGTTGATGCTGCTTCTCATTTTCATGACCCTGGTGAAGGGTCAGCATCTCCCTCTCATGTTGATGCTGCTTCTCCTTTTCATGACCATGGGAAGGGTCAGCATGTCCCTCTCATGTTGATGCTGCTTCTCCTTTTCATGACCCTGGTGAAGAGTCGGCATGTCCCTCTCATGCTGATGCTGCTTCTCCTTTTCATGACCCTGGTGAAGGGTCAGCATGTCCCTCTCATGTTGATGCTGCTTCTCCTTTTATTGACCCTGGTGAAGGGTCAGAATGTCCCTGTCATGTTGATGCTGTTTCTCCTTTTCATGACCCTGGTGAAAGGTCAGCGTCTCCCTTTCATGTTGATGCTGCTTCTCCTTTTCATGACCATGGTGAAGGGTCAGCATCTCCCGCTCATGTTGATGCTGCCTTGCCTTTTCATGACCCTGGTGAAGGGTCAGCATGTCCCTGTCATGTTGATGCTGCATCTCCTTTTCATGACCCTGGTGAAGGGTCAGCATCTCCCTCTCATGTTGATGCTGCTTCTCCTTTTCAGGACCCTGGTGAAGTGTCAGCATCCCCCTCTCATGTTGATGCTGTTTTTCCTTTTCATGACCCTGGTGAAGGGTCAGCATCTCCCTCTCATGCTGATGCTGCTTCTCCTATTCATGACCCTGGTGAAGAGTCAGCATCTCCCTTTCATGTTGATGTTCCTTCTCCTTTTCATGACCCTAGTGAAGGGTCAGCATCTTCCTCCCATGTTGATGCTGCTTCTCCATTTCATGACCGTAGCAAAGGGTCAGCATTTCCTTCTCATGTTGATGCTGCCTCTCCTTTTCATGACCATGGTGAAGAGTCAGCATCTCACTCTCATGTTGATGCTGCTTCTCCTTTTCATGACCCTGGTGAATGGTCAGCATGTCCCTCTCATGTTGATGCTGCTTCTCCTTTTCAGGACACTGGTGAAGTGTCAGCATTTCCCTCTCATGTTGTTGCTGCTTCTCCTTTTCATGACCCTGATGAAGGGTCAGCATGTCCCTTTCATGTTGATGCTGCTTCTTCTTTTCATGACCCTGGTGAAGGGTCAGCATCTCCCTCTCATGTTGATGCTGCTTCTCCTTTTCATGACCCTAGTGAAGGGTCAGAGTTTCCTTCTAATGTTGATGCTGCTTCTCCTTTTCATGGCCCTCGTGAAGGGTCAGCATGTCCCAATCATGTTGATGCTGCTTCTCCTTTTCATGACCCTGGTGAAGCGACAGCATCTCCCTCTCATGTTGATGCTGCTTCTCCTTTTCATGACCCTGGTGAAGGGTCAGCATGTCCCTCTCATGTTGATGCTGCTTCTCCTTTTCATGACCCTGGTGAAGGGTCAGAATGTCCCTGTCATGTTGATGCTGTTTCTACTTTTCATGACCCTGGTGAAAGGTCAGCGTCTCCCTTTCATGTTGATGCTGCTTCTCCTTTTCATGACCATGGTAAAGGGTCAGCATGTCCCTCTCATGTTGATGCTGCTTCTCCTTTTCATGACCGTGGTGAAGGGTCAGCATCTCCCGCTCATGTTGATGCTGCCTTGCCTTTTCATGACCCTGGTGAATGGTCAGCATGTCCCTCTCATGTTGATGCTGCTTCTCCTTTTCATGATCCTGGTGAAGGGACAGCATGTCCCTATCATGTTGATGTTGCATCTCCTTTTCATGACCCTGGTGAAGGGTCAGCGTCTCCTTCTCATGTTGATGCTGCTTCTCCTTTTCATGACCTTGGTGAAGGGTCAGCATGTCTTTCTCATGTTGATGCTGCATCTTGTTTTCATGACCCTGGTGAAGAGTCAGCATCTCCCTTTCATGTAGATGCTGCTTCTCCTTTTCATGACCCTGGTGAAGGGTCGGCATGTCCCTCTCATGTTGATGGTGCTTCTCCTTTTCATGACCCTGATGAAGGGTCACCATATCCCTTCCATGTTGATGCTGCTTCTCTTTTTCATGACCCTGGTGAAGGGACAGCATCTCCCCTCATGTTGATGCTGTTTCTCCTGTTCATGACCATGGTAAAGAGTCTGGATGTCCCTCTCATGTTGACGCTGCTTCTCCTTTTCATGACCCTGGTGAAGATTCAGCATCTCCCTCTCATGTTGATGCTGCTTCTCCTTTTCATTACCCTGTTGAAGGGTCAGCCTTTCCCTCTCATGTTGATCCTGCTTCTAATTTTCATGACCCTGGTGAAGGGTCAGCATGTCCTCTGATTTTAATGCTGCTTCTACTTTTCATGACTCTGGTGAAGGGTCAGCATCTCCCTGTCATGTTGATGGTGCTTCTCCGTTTCATGACCGTGGAGATGAGTCAGCATCTCCCCCTCATGTTGATGCTGCTTCTCCTTTTCATGACCCTGGTGAAGGGTCAGCATGTCCCTTTCATGTTGATGCTGCTTCTCCTTTTCATGACCCTGGTGAAGGGTCAGCATGTCCTTGTCATGTTGATGCTGCATCTCCTTTTCATGACCCTCGTGAAGGGTGAGCATCTCCCTCTTATGTTGATGCTGCTTCTCCTTTTCATGGCCCTGGTGAAGGGTCAGCATGTCCCTGTCATATTAATGCTGCTTCTCCTTTTCATGACCATGGTGAAGGGTCAGCATCTCCCTCTCATGTTGATGCTGCTTCTCCTTTTCATGACCCTGGTGAAGAGTCGGCGTCTCTCTCTCTCATGTTGATGCTGCATCTCCTTTTCATGACCCTGGTGAAGGGTCAGCATGTCCCTCTCATGTTGATGCTGCTTCTCCTATCCGTGACCCTGGGGAAGGGTCAGCATCTCTCTTTCATGTTGATGCTGCTTTTCCTTTTCATGACCCTGGTGAAGAGTCAGCATGTCCCTCTCATGTTGATGCTGCTTCTCCTTTTCATGACCCTGGTGAAGGGTCAGCATGTCCCTCTCATGTTGATGCTGCTTCTCCTTTTCATGACCCTGGTGAAGGGTCAGCATGTCCCTCATGTTGATGCTGCTTCTTTTCATGACCCTGGTGAAGGGTCAGCATGTCCCTCTCATGTTGATGCTGCTTCTCCTTTTCATGACCCTGGTGAAGTCAGCATCTCCCTCTCATGTTGATGCTGCTTCTCCTTTTCATGACCCTGGTGAAGGGTCAGCATCTCCCTCTCATGTTGATGCTGCTTCTCCTTTTCATGACCCTGGTGAAGGGTCAGCATGTCCCTCATGTTGATGCTGCTTCTCCTTTTCATGACCCTGGTGAAGGGTCAGCATCTCCTCTCATGTTGATGCTGCTTCTCCTTTTCATGACCCTGGTGAAGGGTCAGCATCTCCCTTTCATGTTGATGCTGCTTCTCCTTTTCATGACCCTGGTGAAGGGTCAGCATGTCCCTCTCATGTTGATGCTGCTTCTCCTTTTCATGACCCTGGTGAAGGGTCAGCATGTCCCTCTCATGTTGATGCTGCTTCTCCTTTTCATGACCCTGGTGAAGGGTCAGCATCTCCCTCTCATGTTGATGCTGCTTCTCCTTTTCATGACCCTGGTGAAGGGTCAGCATGTCCCTCTCATGTTGATGCTGCTTCTCTTTTCATGACCCTGGTGAAGGGTCAGCATCTCCCTCTCATGTTGATGCTGCTTCTCCTTTTCATGACCCTGGTGAAGGGTCAGCATGTCCCTCTCATGTTGATGCTGCTTCTCCTTTTCATGACCCTGGTGAAGGGTCAGCATGTCCCTCTTCT
>NC_056729.1:1838790157-1838887415 GCF_019279795.1 Protopterus annectens | reverse complement strand
GCAGCTTCACATTACCCATAGAAATGGGAAATGGGAGCTATTGCTTGGATCACACAAGGCATTACGTGAAACCCAAAGCTAACTTTGGGCTTCTAAGGACAGAAGTGGCAAGCTTCACATTATCCATAGAAATGGGAAATGGGAGTATTGCTGCTGAATCATACACCAAGGCATTGTATGAGCACCTACACAACTGCATAGATAGACCCCCGGATTCACGAATCCTCCATGTAAGACTTAATAAGTCTTACTCGGAGGCTGCAGTTGAATGGTATGATGTCAGTGTGCCATGAATATTCATGAGGGCACGCTGACTCAACCGTAACTCTTACACGGACCGAGTATGAAAGCAGGGGACGTGTCCGACTGCCGAGCAGTCTAAATGTCCACGCCCCTGTAAGTGTAGTAAAAGCAAAATGTCAACACACAAGAGCGAGTTCGCTCAAACGTACTTGTACCCAACACCACACTCCCTGACACTGTAAACCCCATCACAGTTATAAAAAGTAAAATATTTATTTTTTAAAAATACACGATATAGCTGCCCGTATTTGCGTGTGTGTGCATGGGTGTGCCCATTGCTTAGCTATAGTTAGCAATTCTGACATGGAAGAGCATAAGAAAGAATGTTTAGACAAATCACACCAAATTGCAATAGCGTAATGGTAGAGTGTATGCACAAAGAGGAGGCATTCATGGTTCGAGTCCCACCACTCCCCTTCTTATTTATGTTTTAAATCAGTATTTGAAATAATACCAGACATATATGATTAAAATATTATTAAATGCAGTGAAATGGCCAATGTATCAGTGAACAAAATATATATTTTTAAAGGATCCAGATATATAATAGCCTGCCGTTAAGCAGCGCTTTACCCAGCTAAACAGAGGTGCCCATAGTTTAATAGTGTTTTACCCAGCTAAACAGAGGTGCCCATAGTTTAATAGCGCTTTACCCAGCTAAACAGAGTTGCCCATAGTTTAATAGTGCTTTACCCAGCGTAATAGAGTTGCCCAAAGTTTAAAAGCGCTTTATCCAGTGCAATGTGTTTGTGCGGACGTGCGCGCTGTGCCAACCATGGCACCGTAGGGCACTGGTGAGCAATGTAGAGCTAAGTTGCTTAAACGCAGCCACACCCACTAGCCTGTCTAGACAGTATTAAAATAAAAGAATGACATGGTTCAAACCCAGGACCCTGTGCATCATAAATCAAAGTACAAAACCACTAAGCCATGACAGCTTAGGAGAAGCATCCACTATTAGCATACATATACTTAGAAATGGTAGATTAACCATTACTAAGAAGGTCTGCAGTCAGTTTAGAATTCTCAAAAATGGCCAATCACAACAAAGTGCGGGAAATGCGGCATATTTAAGCCCCATAGGTGGGAATACTGGCTATAACTGATTGTAGCTCACATTTGCAGTCAGAATGGCAGGTGCAGGAAAGGGTTCACGCTTCTGAGTGCAGCGTTGGGGCATCGAGGAGTCGAAATACATGGTTTGGCTCCTTGTCCACCATCATGAGTCCAGACTCCTGCAGGGCCAGTTCCAAGGGATGGAATACAAGGTTGAGGCTTGGAACCGGTTAGCTCATGACCTCATCAGTGTCACAGACGTTCCTCGCACTGGTGAGCAGGTCCGTCACCACCATGCAGACCTGAAGAGATGGAAGCAGGACCGCTTGAACCAATGGATCCAGGAGGCCTGTGGGATGCAGGATGCCCCACAACTGAGTATGTAGCCATGGAATGCAGTATGTAAGAATTGATAATTGAGTTTGTATAACGGATAGGTATGTCTCAATATCCCTTCATTTACTTCACAGCTGCAGGTGACCATGCTGCAAATCAGCAAGCCTATGCTGATAGGCTGCAAAGGCTGCGCCACCAGGCAGGTTAGTGATTATTTTGCATGTTTTGTTATATAAAATAGGGGAGAGAGCATGAAATAAAGTGTTGTAGTCCAATAATACAGCCATAAATGGCCTGAATAACTCCTCTGCATGCACTGTTATACGAAAATTCATAAAGCTAGAAAAAGAGCGTAGTAAACCATTAAGAAAGGTAACATATGTCTGGAATAAAATCTCTGCAGGTACTGTCATATAACATAAGTGACTGAGCCTGAAAAAGTGTGTTCTAACCCATTAATAAAGGTATAATATGTCTTGAATATGTCTGCCATATGCACTGTTATAACAAATAAAGGAGTGAGCCTGTGGAAAAGTGTGTAATGTCAGTAATAAAGGTTTAAAATCTGGAGTATGTGTGTGTCAGAAATGTTGTTGTACCCTTGCATTATACAAATAGTACTGTTTTAAAAAGTGCTGGAAACCCAGAGTTCTGCAGTCCCATCTAAAGTGGGTGTTGGAAGTGCTAGTATCTGTGAAGCATATATACAGTCCTCAACAGTCAGTTACTGTTTGGCATGCATAAGTAAATCTGGCACATGAGTAGCATGCTAATATGTTCCCCAGAAATGTGAGTGTGCTTCAATAAATGCAGGGTTCTGAACAAATTGAAGTGAAAATGTCATGTGAAAACATCCAGATATGTAGATAAAGAAATATAAATGCAAGCATGAAATATGTAGCAGTAACATCTGCATCTTGGACAGTTAGTATGTCAGATATAGGTCAAGTAGATATATTGAACTAGCCAAACCCACTACACAACCTAATGCATGGTGAAAAGTGTAATAATACATGTAGGGAATATACACCTGCAGTCACTAGGAATGTAGTGTAGAGTAAAAGTGTTTATAAGATGTTAACTGAGGTTTTTTCTACACCCTAATGTTTGTGCATAAACCATGCAATTCCACACCTCAATGGGTATGTGTAATCTTAAATATTTGTTGGGACATATGTCCTATTGTTTTATAAATATTTGCATTCATCTTGATGCATGTGCCCTGTTCAAACACCACGTTCATGGTGGCCTGTTGCTACCAAACATCCCTGCATGCTGTTGGAATATCCACTGTCGTTCAATATATGCATGTGTTATGCTTGCTGTTCAACTGTTGGAACCTTGGTGTGTTGGGTTAATGGGAATATTACTGCATGCTGTTACAACTAATCTGGAATGCTGTTGTTTATGTTGTAATTAAACACACCTAATCACAGAACGTATGGGAAGGCCGGTCCCAGCGGACCCACCTGTCCCTCCTCAGTTGGTGAGTGCACCTGTCATCAGCAACTCCGGTTGGTCCTGTGCCACCTTCGGGTGGAAGCGCTGCAGGGGATGGGGCTCATTGCCCCTGTGCAAGTGTGGGTGGAGAAGGGCCACCTGTCACCCTTCGAATGGTCCGGGCTGTGGTGCGTAGGGAGATCCAGTGTTCAGTTGCTGATCCCCTATGCCAGCTTGAGGCGAGAGTGGCGCGTCTCTTGGGTGAGCCTGCCTCTCCTACTCAGACCCCAGCACAGCCACCCTCGGGGCTGTGAAGGTGCAGTGGTGACTGCCCATGGGTGGAGATCTCAGTTCCACTGTTACCATCTGTGGGCTCATGGGCTTGCGATTTCCAGACAACCTTCCCTGTCAATTATGTTCACCCACCCCATGTGTCAAATTCCACCCCTGTATGCGTCTTGTTTGTCTTGTCTGTTTACCTCCCCAACCTACCTCCCCAAATATACCTACATAACCTACCTCACATTCCATTCTCACCTGTAAAAAAAAAATAAAAAAAGGGCAATCTGTTCCCACAAAAAAATTACGCCCCATACATAGCTGCCCATTTCACACACATGTCCGCTGGACATGTAAGCTGATAATTATAATTGGCAGTACAACATACTCTGTTGTCCTCACCCCTCTCTCAGGAGTGGAAGGTTGCAAATTTCACACCAAATTACGAACATATGCACAGTTGTTGCTGTTAAAGAAATGGGCAGCTATGGACCTTCCCTACACCCATCCTGCACATCCCGAGCTGTTTTCCCTACTGTCTTTCCCTCTTTGTGCCCCTTTTTCACCACTTTCCTATCTCTCCATTTTCTTTTCTTTCAAAGAAATTAGCGCAGGGGTTAGCGGGAGTAAGCACTTTTAAGCAGTAGTTAGTGGGTTTGAGCGAGTAAATGTGTGCGCTTAGCTTAGTATTGCTAAGCATCACGCAAACCCATGCAAACCTGCTTACAACTGCATAAAAGTGCCTTAGTCACTCTGTGTGACAGGGCCCTTGTACTGCTCAGCAGCAAAATAAAATACCCTTGTCAGTCTCAAACCCCACACCTTGGACTCACCAGTTTGCATGACGTACCACTAAGCCACAGCAGATATCCAATAACTTGGTGCTGTAAGAAATATAACATTCATTACAATGAGTGAATGTAAAGGGAAAATAGGAAAGCCATAGGAACACATTGCAATAACTACTGTTGTATGCCAGTTAATTCTCTAATTCGAAAAGAAAGTACATACTCCCATGTATCCAGTGTCAGCATTAGGAGGTGTGAGTAAACCTACACACTGAGAAGAGTGCACTGGGAGAAGCAACAGTCAGGTGTCAGTACAACATGCATTTCACTGGCTACAACCCAGCTAAAGATATGAGACATATACCAACCTTATATAAAGTGCATACTCCCATGTATCCAGTGTTAGCATTAGGAGGTGTGAGTAAACTTACACACTGAGAAGAGTGTACTGGAAGAAGCAACAGTCAGGTTTCAGTACAACATGCATTTCACTGGCTACAACCCAGCTTCAGTTATGAGACATATGCCAACCTTCTGACTGAGACAACAGTGTCCACAGCAAACAAGCATGGTCACCACCTTGCAAAACTGAAAGGGCTATGCCTACCTAACCTATCATTTTATAGCAGTGTCCTGCAATCACAGTGAGAACTGCAATTACCACACAGCAGGCTGCATGCAATTACTAAATGGTGGGCACCAATTGGTGCAGAGGCCATCACATGCACATGTGCAGATACCTAGAAAAGCAGCCTGCATCTGCTGCCCACACATGCAATAATATCATTGCAACAACTGGGAGAGAGAGAGCATGAGCAAGAGAGATAGACAGAGACAGACAGACAGATGGATACAAACAGGCAGTAGGAGACAGACACTGAAAAGAAAGACCAACACATAACACAGAGGAAACCAAAAAAAAAAAGGTGAGGAACGCAAAGGTAAGGTATGTAACAGATATGTATTTGCTGACATCCAAAAGATGTGTCTGACGGGTACTCTACATACTGTGCATCATCCATATGTGGCAGCAGTCCGTATCTATATGTACATGCACATTTGCATAGGACAAGGGACATACTGCAACTGTTAGTGAAGGCTGGACATATGTATGTTGTTGAAGGCTGCTATGTACACATATGTATGTAGGTTGTAGTGTGTGGCATTGCAGACAGCAAGCAGTGCCGGTATATGTCATGTGGTGATTAAACACTGTGGGACTGACCTACAGGCAGTGAGGCCTGCTACAGCTATACGGCCTGAGGACAGCAGAATGCATTCTGCACAACATTGTGCAATAGCATTACATAACCGTATGTCTCACAACTGTTGCATAATTGACATCCCACCATGAAAGGTGGGCAGTATATGTTCCTATATGTGCAGTATATGTACAGCAATGGATGTTTAGATGTATGTGTATATATATATATATATATATATATATATATATATATATATATATATATATGTATATATATATATATATATATATATATATATATATATATGTGTGTATATATATATATATATATATATATATATATATATATATATATATATATATATATATATATATTTATATACACACATATATATATATATATATATATATATATATATATATATATATAGGTTCATAGGTTCATACTAGGCTATCTGCCCAAGGGCATTTATAAGCCTAGCCAGAGTTTTGTGGCTTTACCACCCATTTAGTTTGGAGGATACTATGCCCATTATTTTGCTGTGCCTCTGTCAAGCAGTGACACTGAGATAATCCCTGGGGTATATCTGCGATCTCCCATCCATTGGTCAAGATTTCTCTTGAACAAAGCCAGCGAGGTGCTCTGCCTCACATGTACCGGGATTTTGTTCCACAGCATAGGGAGACTCTGGGTGATGAATTTGTCCCTCCAGCACGTCCTATTAATAACCGTGTCAAGGTTTAAGTCTCCCGCCCTTGTAGTTCTGAGGGATCTAGATTTTTTTGAGGTGAAGCATGTTCATCAATTCTGGGTTGGACATGGCCTTGTATGTCAGGCACAGGTCACCTCTGAGCAGACGGTAAGCGACTGAGTAGAGCTGAAGTTCCTTCAGTCGGGCAGCATAGGACATATTTTTGAGACCCTTTATCCTTTTGGTGAGGAACTTTTGGGGCCTTTCCAGTTGCTGCAGGTGTCGTGTCAGATACATTCCGAATGGGGCATTGTACTCAATCATTGACCTGATGAGTGATGAGTACAGGGGGACGATGACTTCCCTTGATCTAGATGTGAATCCCTTCATGATCAGGTGGGCAATGCAGAAGGTCTCCCTAACTACTTTGGCAACGTGAGTATCAAATGAAAGGTTACTGTCAACCTGGGTACCCAGATCCCTGATAACCTCTTCTGTGCTTAGTGGGTTGCCGCCTATATGGTAGCTAGGGGTAACCTTGTTTTTCCCGAAGGGTATGACTATGCATTTTTTGGCGTTTAACTTTAGGCCATGGTTCTGGCACCAGTTTTCTGTTTCTATAAGACTCTTTTGAAGGATATCTGTGTCAGATGTGTTCTCAACTATGGCGCCCAGTTTGCAGTCGTCTGCAAATTTTGTCAGCCATAATCCTCCCATGTTTGCTTGTACTTCTGAAAAGTAGATGCCGAACAGGAGAGGGCCCAGGACTGAGCCCTGTGGGACACCACTTGTGACAGGCTTTGAGTCTGACATGGCGCCAGCAACTCTGACCATGTGGGTTCTGTCACTTAGCCAATTTGCAACCCATCTTGTGACATATGGGTTTACATTTAAGCTGATGAGTTTTTCAATGATACCTGAGTGGGGTATTGTGTCGAAAGCCTTTGCCAGGTCGAGGTAGGCTGTGTGGACTGCCTTTCCCTCATCAATGGCCTTGGTGACTGTTTCGAAAAAGTCCACCAGGTTTAAAAGGCATGATCTGCCCTTGACAAATCCAAACTGGGTCGGATCCAAAGTCTGCAAGTCTCCTATGTCTTTATTTATGAGTTCCATTATGATCCTCTCCATAGCTTTGCAGATCAAGCTTGTCAAGCTGATGGGACGGTAATTTCCCGGGTTGGTGGAGGCACCTCCCTTGTGAAGTGGGACCACAGTTGCCGTACGCCACTCCTTAGGCACGTATCCTGAGGTGAGGCTAAGATTAAACAGCTGCCCTAACTGCGGGTTTAATTCCTCATTGAGTTCATGGAGCACACATCCGGGGACACCATCTGGTCCCATGGATGCTGTGTTTTTTGCCTTTGAGAGAGCAGTTCTCACCTGAGCATTAGAGATGTTTGGGGGGCTATAATTCTCTGGTATAGATATCTTACCTTTTGGGGAGGGAGTTTGCACTGAACCTGTCAGCCAGTATGTTGGCAATGTCTGTAGGTTCAGTAATTTTTACATCATTTTGAACTAATTCTGAGCATATCTGGGAGTTTCCTCCCAGGTTTCTAACATAGCTAAAGAAGGCCTTATGATTGTCCTTTGAGTCCTTAGCGACTTTTCTCTCAAAATTTGCCTTGGATGATTTTATGAGAGATCTTAATTTTTTACTTATAATGATCAAGGGTGTTTTCCCTTTTAAGGATTTTGCTCTATCTTGTAGTAGCTTCCTCCTTTTGGTGTAGAACTTGTTTATGGCTGGGATCCACCAAACTGGATGCTTACCTTTGGTACAAAGGGTCTTTGTTTTGTTTGGGATTGCCTGATCCATGCAGTCCTGTAGGTGCTGGTAGAAGGCATTTGTAAGTGATTCAGCGGCTTGAGTAATGGTTTCCGCAGTCTCGGGGACCTTAAAAGAGACCACACTAGCTTTTAGAAGTGTGAAGTCGGCTTTTGAGAAGTTCTTCACTGTGGTCTTTTTTATCTCAGGTGGGGGCGGGATGTGGACTTCCAGTGAGATTAGTTTATGGTCTGATTTCACCAGTGAAGGGTATACTTCCGGTGTTGAACATTGTGACCCCATGTTCATGATGATGAGATCTAGTATGTTATCTTCTCTTGTGGGAATGGTGACTAGCTGTTCCATGGCATTTGAGTTTATGAACTCTAGGAACCTTTGGGCTAGATTGTTGGGGCTTGAGTAGTGATCCCAGTCTATATTCAGGTAGTTGAAATCACCTAGTATGATGGTGTTTGGAGATACATTTTCCCCTCCAGTGTTTTCAGGAAAGCCATGTGAGGTTCCTGAGATTGAGAGGGTGGCCTGTAACATGCTACAAATTGCAGAGCAGTCTTGCCTATGGTTAATTGCACCTGGATGGTCTCCGATGCATCATGCGTTGCCACCAACCTTGAGGTGTGGTTGTTTTTGATGAATATAGACACCCCCCCTCCTTTCTTGGTGTTGTCCGGATTTTGCGGCCGGAACGCATGATATGAGGTAAAGCCTGATAGTGCTGGGGTGCTCTCGGGAGCCTTGAACCAGGTTTCAGTCACAGCACAGACATCGATGTTCTCCATACTGAGAAGGGCCTCGAGTGAGTGCATCTTGAGGTTGAGACTTCTGGCATTGAGCAGCATTACCCTTAGTTTTTTTTCCTTTTTTGTGTTCTAGGGTGGTAGGTTTAGAATTTGAGCCTTGCCTAAAAAAGGCACTATGGGCGTGGCAAGAGCCTTTGCCAATATCCGGAAGCTCAGAGGTGACAGGTGCAAGCCGTCCCTTGCAAAGCAGCGTGGCTTGTCCAGCATGTCATCCCAGGCAGGCAGACATTGGATCCCCTTTGAATGACACCAGAGTTTAAGCCAATTATTAAAGCTGATCATCTTGTCTCTGTATTGTGGCATCATTCTTGGCAAAGGTAGGATACTGCTCAAGGTCAGGGTCATACCTGCCTGGGCTACATAATCAGAGATCTCCTCTATGTCTCTTTTCATGTAGTCCAAGGAGGTACGTCTCAGGTCGTTCACACCAGCGTGGACAATGACAGAGTCGTACTTGTACCTGCTGTTGAGAGACCTGAGTGCTTGCGTTATGTGGCGGATTCTAGCGCCCGACAGGCAGCTTACTGTGACCTTTTCCTTGTTCAATCTGGTGAGCGGGACGTCAGTGTGTCTGACTATGGAGTCACCAATGATGAGTGTGTCTGGCATTGTGTTTGGCCTTAAGGGCTGTGACTGTTTGGCACACTGACTATGTGTTCTATGTGTTGCATGCGTTGTGTCCTGAGGTGGCAGTTGTTTGGGTGTCTGCTTTGGTGGCCTCTGCTGTTTTGGTAGATTTTTGATCAGAGCCTCCGAATATGTCTTTGTGTATTTATGTGTAAGATTTGAAGTTGTGATAGTACTATGTGAGACTGGGTTTGTGGTGTGTGTGGTTACCTTCTCCTCCTGTCTGGTCTTAGCAGTCCTATGTTGAGAGAGATCAGCCTCCAGTTTGGCTATATAGTTGCATCTCTCGCATGTATTTGTGTTTTGTGGGAGAAGGAGAGGGTTGTCCGTGTACATGAGACAATTGTAACATTGCCTCAATATTCCCAGATTCACCAGCTGAGCAGGAGAGGACACTAGCAACTGATTCCTCGACATGCTAGAAGGAATAGACAAGGACTTTAAAAGACTCCGGGGGATGTGGGTGATTGAATGGGGTATTTGGCTGGTGGGGTACTATGTAAAATAAAAGTGCTATATCAAGTAAAAAAGTACTTTAGGAGCAAGTGCTAGGCTTTACAGATAGAGAATATTCTACTTAGGAATCAAGTAGAGCTGAGCTTTTTAGATATAGAATGCGCTGGTTAGATCAGCAGTACAGTTCAGGGAAGGCTGTTTTAAGGAAAAATTTGAAGAGTGGACTTTAGGTAGCCCGAATAGTTTAACCTTAATTAACATATATACATATAAAGATAGATATAGATATATGTAGATATATATAAATATATATAGATATGTATGGATATATATGGATATGTATAGATATGTGTGGATATGTATGGATATGTATGGATATATATATATATATATATATATATATATATATATATATATATATATATATATATATATTTACAGAGAGAGAGAGGGAGACACGGGGTCATATGTATTGCAACAGGTGCCTGTTGTCCAAGGCATGGACTGAACACCAGTGTTGATACTGCAGTGCCATACCCCATTCCAAAACACCTTACGCAGTAACTACCACATAGGTGGTAGCCTGCCTAACATTGAAGGTGTCAGAAGGGAACATGGGACATAGGTGGACAGTAGGCTCCCCTTTGATAATCACAGTGCCACAGTAGTCTTGTAATCTGTCTACATGGTACATGTCATCACAAAAGGTGTGTCATCTAGGGAAATATAGGTCGGTGTTCCCCTCTACTCATCACAATGCCCCATGTGGTATGTACCTCGCATGACAACTACAGCAAGTGGAAAGGCCACAGACATACCTAACAAAGAGTAATACTGCCCTCAAACACATGCCCTATGAAGACTGATTCACAAAACCACAGCTAGAGTGCGTTGCATACTGCCCACCCAGAGGTTACCACTGCCAAACATACAGAGGTATGTCACATCCATAGCAGTCGGCCAACCACCATGACAACACCTCACAATCCCTCTGGGCTACCTGACCTAGGGCCCTAATCCTTGTCACCTCACTAAACAGCACACACTGGAGGTACAGGTTCCTATCCACAAATATGCCATACTCTGTACTAAACCACCCAGCATTAACAAACAAGGCTCCTCATTAGCAGATGTCATACATACCCCTGATGATTGTTTTGGAGATAGGTAATATGCCCTGGGAGTCACCTCTGTGTATCCGTTTGACAGGATCAAGTGAAATCACAATACTTGTGTGTCAAAGGGCAGGGTAGCATATGGCTAGGCTGCTCTAGGCCCTAGGGCCAATAGCATATTACCTACCTATGACACAATGCACACACACACATGTACTCAGTGCAATACCTGCTATGTGAGGTGAAATGAGTGTGACAGTGACTGTGTGCAAGGTTTGTAAAGGTGTGATAGCTTAGTGTGAGGTTGTGTCTGTCATGGTAGTTTGTGTCCTAGGTGTGAGGCCAGAGAAAGATGTGTCAGTTATTGGGATGCAGACATAGTAGGATGGCATATGTTGTGATGTAGTTCCTTGTGTATGACTGTGGTGTCCCATTGTAGGCTGAAGCAATACATGTATGCTCAGTAAGTGGTACTGCTGGTGAATCCAGCTCACATATGAACTGTTGTACTACCTGAAGCTGTAGGCCTAAACAGCACAGTATGGTGTATGTTCACAGTCCCTGGTAACATTGTCTTGTGTGTTTCCTGTAGTCTGCACAGATTACATACCTCAGGCATAGGTATCTGTAAGTAGGGGCACACAGTACTATAAGGTACACAGGTAATGCTCATCTGTGACACACATTTGTGTGTTGTATGTATGTCTGATGTGTGTGTAATGATGCCTGTACCATGACCGCAATCACATGTGTATTACAGGGTATGTGTGTGTACCTAGCAACATGTATACTCTGTTACAGCATTATGCCAGCTATATTAACAACCGTGCACATATGTTAGGTAGGGGTATGGCATCAAAGACTAGGGTGGTTTACTGGTAATACTGTAAATGTACATTACATTCATTACATTGGATGACATATTTCTTCATGCATTAGCTTGATGGGCGGCACAGTGGTGCAGCGGTTAACATTGTCGCCTCACAGCAAGAGGTTCTCCGGTTCGATTCTCGGCTGGGGTGCCTTCTGTGTGGAGTTTGCATGTTCTCCCTGTGTTCGTGTGGGTTTCCTCCGGGTACTCCGGTTTCCTCCCACATTCCAAAGACATGCATCTGGAGCATTTCTCCCCGGGCCTCCGCTGAAAACAGGCTCTGTGGAACCTAGTCGGACATTCCCGGTCAACAAATGTTAAATAAATAAAAATAAATAAAATAAATGATATATACCCCCGAGGCGAGGTTATGCATTGTATCCCAAACAGTGTGCCGAGTACTGGTGTATACTGGTTTGTTGTATGGAGTAATGCAGGCACTGTCAGCCAGTTGTGGGTTGAGCACTGATATGTGGTATTGAATGTGTGTATCCCCTGATAGACAGATGCTATATCTGGCAGTTAAGTGATATCTGTACTTCATAATGTTAAGTGTGCCACATGACTTGCTCACACATATTGTTTAATTGTCTTCCAGGGTTATGTCTCATCAACGTAATCCATTGTATACAGCTGCGGAGGAGCAGGAAGTACAGAACAGTCTGGTGCAGCACTATAACCTGCTTTTTTCCAGGGCCAGCCAGCACCAGCATGAGCATACTGCACTGTGGCAAGACTTTGTTCACCAGGTAAATGACATAGGCATGCATAACCGGACATATGAGCCAGTACGCCATCACTGCAATGATTTAATTAGACATGTCCGGCGGCATGTGTCTGATATCCATAGGCAACAGCTTGCCACAGGTGGTGGGGAGGCCATACATCCCCCCTCATCAGAGTGGAGGAGCTGCTCCTAAGTGTGGTGGCTCCTGGCCTACAACAGCAACAGCATCACACATGTGTCATCATGGAGGCCGGAGCCACCCAGCAGGATGACATGGAGCGTGCAGGTAATATGCCCTAGCTGTAGACTACCGTTACCTGTATTGTTAGAATATGCATATGTGAGATGTGTACTGTGTGTTTAGCAGTTGTGCTGCCTATCGTGTGCAATACTGATATTTGGAATAGTATCCGTACACTTGTGACTGTTGACTGTTGTTCCACTGTAGTTTAACACACTCACAGTAGCAATGTCACAGTTGTGGCCACTGACAAACTGTGTCATATTCTTGTAGATCCCTCTGGTGTGACAGCAGGGCAGATGATACATGCTGGTGAATGTGTTAACACTTTAATATTGGTAATGAAATGTGCATGTCATACGTGAGGTGTAGGCCATGTACACGTAACACACCTGAGCATAATGCATGCTGTGCATGTTTGCTGTGAGACATCAATCATCTCAGTAACGTCAGTAGCTGCCTCAATCACATGCAATGCACAGTACAGCAGACACAATTGTGGCAACACTGTACTGCACATTGGATATGCATAGTTGCTACAGCTGTACACAACAGAACACGTTTATCATACGCAGTACACAAAAACATGCTATATTTGGCATTACCACACACTCGCTGTAAGGTCACACTTCAGTATCCCACATGTCATGCAGACACACATGATGTATCTCAGGGGTAGAGGCCTATCATGGGGCTGTGCAACACTCTGCAACACATACAGTCATGTTAGGCAATGCTCCCTATTGGGCGCCTCACACACCCATGTACAAGGTGGCTGTGTAATTGTGAACATAGCCACGGCACTGCAGTTCATGTACAGCATGCTAGGCGGTGGTCTTGCACACATTAGTAGCGGTGAGTGACCACAAGATGCATGTTGATGATGGCACAGGGTACTACACCCCATCCAGTTACAGTGACCACAGTACTACTCGTAGCAGTCATTGCTTTGCACCTCAATGTTGTGTGTGTGTGCAAACATATGCACCTATACACAATATGCATAGCATGTTGTGTGTGTTCTTACATATGCCAGTATACACAATATGCACAGCAGTCGCCATCCAAAGTGTCACATATATGTCCTGGAATGCTAGTGGGTGTATATGTCACTTGACACACATTGGGTATGTGTGGTGTTTAATGTTGCAGTCGTGTAGCATGCCATGCCTTGTCTGGCACCAACATATCTGCAATATGTCCCACACTCACCATAACCACTGTGCACTGGCCATGTCGAGAATTGGGGTTCATTCACATCAACATGCACCACACATCCTGTGTGTGTACATAGCATGCATGTGCTACACACATGCCCACTATTATCTGCTATGGACACAGACACTGTACTCAGACATGGATATCTATGTGTCACACAGATAACACATGCAGCCATGGCATGTATACTTGTGGGTGATGGTGCACAGGGCATTGCAGAGCTGATAATACCGGCACAGCAATGTTGCATCCATGTACACATTGTGTTCCAGGGTGTAGCCAATCACTGGACAACTACACAGTTGCATCAAAGCCATGTATACTGCCATTAAATAGGGGCATCTACACTTGCACTGCATGGTCTTGTGCAACACATATTTTGCATGTTGACACATGTGTGGTGACAGTTTACTTTGTGATACTGACACCCACCTTCACCCACTATAGAGTATGTGTTGGATTGCTGGTGTGTGTGTGTGTATGTGCTGTAGTGAGGAGTGTATTAGTGTTCATGTGTTCATGTGTTCATGTGTGCATGTGTTCATGTGTACATGTGTGCATGTGTTCATGTGTTCATGTGTGCATGTGTTCATGTGTGCATGTGTTCATGTGCAGACTCTAAAGTGTGTTTCCTGTCTTCCTCTCACAGGTGCTGAGTTAGGGGTGGCTGAAAGCAGCAGGGAACCTGAAGCCACTGCCACAAATAGTGGTGATGATGAGACATGTATTTTGGCACAGGAAGGTTTGACAGGGTCTGTCGTTGGTCTGCCAATCAACAGTACACAGCGTTCAACCCCATCTATGCGCACACTCATACTGTCAATACATCCCTCACCACCAATGGCCATAGGTGAGGGACAACATACAGTTGGCATTGACCAGGAGAGTGTGGTACCCATGGCACTTGCATCCCCCCACAGCAGCCATAGACGTATTCCTGGAATGGTACCACATAGGCGGAGGTCCAGGGGTTCTCAAGGGAGCACTGCTGGTCATATTGCCCCTGGCAGGCGTGCCGTCACAGGTCTTATGACATCCAGTATATTCCGGGCTGTAATGCAAGCTCAGGCACGTATGGAACGGTACACCAGGCAGGGACTTAGGGCACAGAGGGCACATTACACCGTTATCAATGACAGCATCCGTGACCTTGCCAGTGCCATCCGGACTTACACCAAGGTCATTGATAGACGTTGGGGGGAGACATTAGATGCCCTCCACAATATGTCTTCCATGAGCCAGGACCATGCGGGATGGTTGCGACGTCAACGCGGACACATGCCAGCAACAGCAACAGCTGGCAGTGATCGCGGACAGCCCACAGTTCACAGCCGCTCCCGTAGTGGCAGTACCAGCCCCAGCAATGCTGGGGTTGGCCTGTCCATTGACCGTCCCAGTAGACCACGTGCACATGGCTCTGGCTAGTCCCAGCAGGGACATGGGCCAGTCATCATACCTCTGCCTCTGATGACAGCACCCAGTCAGGGTTGGTACCCGATACGGTCTGTAGTATCCCTGCCAGGCACAGGTACTGTGTCCGTGGCCAGAGACAGTGATCTGTACAGCCTATCAGGTATAGTCTGTGGCTGTCCCACAAACTACTGTATATGGCAGCCACATGGTGGAGCTGTGTGCATGCAGACACACACATATTAACCAAACTAGGGCTCACACATACACACACACATTACATCAACATTGGCCCATGCTGTACTGCTGTCCCTCGCGCACACACACACACACACACACACACACACACACACACACACACACACACACACACACACACACACACACACACACACACACACACACACACACACACTCACACAGACACGTCAATTGGATGGGTCAATGTCAAGCTCTGGCAAACAACAAAACGCCCTGTGCATATGATGATACCTGTGTCACCTCCTGTCATCTGTAACATTGATGGAGGAACAAGCTAACATGGTGCTGATGCACAGGGTGACACTATAGCAGTGTAGCAATATTAGCAAGTTGTCAACAAGAAAGTGTAATGACATCCTTGTAGGTATATCTGAGCAGACATTATGCATCAAAGCTCTGATTGTCAATGTAGCATTGTTTACACCACTGTTAGGTCTGAGTATGCATTGTCCACCTATGTGCCACTTGGCTGAAATGTAATGTGTTGCCAGCATGTGTTAGTGAGTGGACAGTACGTGTGTGATGTGTGCAGTACAGATTAGCAAGTGTACATCTGTGAACATGGTGGGTGTGCACTGTCTGCATGTACGTGCATAGTGGACACATGGGACGTGTGGCTTACCCTGTTGTACACATTGTTAACATCTCATAGTATCTTTCAATGGCCAGTATGCATTCTACTACAGTTATGTAATAACATGGGTGGACATGTGTGTATGACATGGGTTGACACTATGCTGTGGGTGATACTGTTAATATCTGTCAATGATTTGCTGTCTGGTAGTATACACAACCTCAACAGCATGGCTATAAGCAATCATTGGATGATGTCCTGACAAATGACACACAGTCGTAGGGAACTCAGTAACAGTTGGATCCTTCCTGTGCTACACTATAACACTAACCAGTGGTAATGATCGCCACCCATTCCTGTGACCACACCTGTTTGGCATATAGCCCCCTTAGGTACATGCAAACACACTAGGGATGTCTTCATCCAAATCTGGAAATGCATGCATTGGCCTACAATGCATTCCCTGGATGGGATGCATATTCTACACAAGGGTATCATACAGACAGATACCTGTTGTCTGATACATGCTGTATAGCAGTAAGCTGACTATGACATAGTCATCCTCATGTACTATACACACTATCCAATCAGTACCACACAGGTGGTAGCCCTCAACATGTATGTTGGGTACCAATGTGTACATACAGCTTCATGTTATGTCATGTGTCCCTTGGTATCCACATATCCGTAGATATTGTGGAGTCCCAAGGTGTATCACATAACACATTAGAGGCCTGAATGCATATCCACAAGGCAGTTGTACACCTATAAAGACTGTCCATTATTGGCAGTCGTTGTTGTGTATGAACATGTTTGACATATACCCCAGGCATATACCCTCACTCACACTACTCTTAAGTAACCGTCATGGGTGTGTGGCACAGATGACCTTGGCCACAGATCATGACAGTGGACGGCCTTGTCACATACATACATATGTGACCTATGATCTAAGAAGCAGCGGCACAACCTGTCAATGGAAAAAAATGTATTCATGTAGTATGCAGGCTTCACACCTATGTACTGATTGAGGGGACATGTACACATATATATTTGCCACGCAGATACCTGATGTGTGCAATGCACTTACTGTTGTAATCATAATATGTCATACCATAGTAAAAGCAAAACCAAAACTGCATTGACCAACAGTGACACACACACAGTCAGTGTTTGTAGTATTCAAGCCCCTACCTAGCTACATTATGATACTAGAGAGAGAGAGCACACTGCATTAACACAGCATGCTATTTGCTTTACTGGGTGGTGTCCCTCCTCCGTCTGTATTTGTAGGATGGTGACATCATCAGTCTTTCCAAAGAGGAATGTACTTCTTTTAGTGTGTTTTCCCAGTCTCCAAAAAGGGAACACTTCTCAAAGGAAACTGCACATACACTCACTGTTTGTAGGATTCAAACCCTTACCTAACTATGTTATGATACTAGAGAGAGAGATGCATTAACATGGCATGCTATTTGCTTTACTGGATGGTTTCCCTTCTCCTGCTGTATTTATAGGATGGTGACATCATCAGACTTTACAAAGAGGAATGTACCTCTTTTAGTGAGTTTTCCCAGTCTCCAAAAAGGGAACACCTCTCAAAGGAAACTACACCCCCCACTGGCTGGTTTCCCTTCTCCTGCTGTATTTGTAGGATGGTGACATCATCAGACTTTCCAAAGAGGAATGTACCTCTTTTAGTGAGTTTTCCCAGTCTCCAAAAAGGGAACACCTAAAGGAAACTACACCCCCCACTGGCTGGTTTCCCTTTTCCTGCTGTATTTGCAGGATGGTGACATCATCAGACTTTCCAAAGAGGAATTTACCTCTTTTAGTGAGTTTTCCCAGTCTCCAAAAAGGGAACACCTCTCAAAGCAAACTACACCCCCCCACATCATCAGTCTTTCCAAAGAGGAATGTACCTCTTTTAGTGTGTTCCCCAGTCTCCAAAAAGAAAACACCTCTCAAAAGAAACTGCACACATATCCCCCTCACTATCAGTGTTTGCAAGATTCAAACCCCTATCTAAATATGTTACGATACTAGAGTGAGATGCATTAACACAGCATGTTATTTGCTTTATTGGCTGGTTTTCCTTCTCCTGCTGTATTTGTAGGATGGTGACATCAACAGACTTTCCAAAGAGGAATGTACCTCTTTTAGTGAGTTTTCCCAGTCTCCAAAAAGGGAACACCTCTCAAAGGAAACTACACCCCCTCCCACTAGCTGGTTTCCCGTATTTGCAGGATGGTGACATCATCAGACTTTCCAAAGAGGAATGTACCTCTTTTAGTGTGTTTTCCCAGTCTCCAGAAAGGGAGCACTTCTCAAAGGCAACTGCACATATACACACACCCTCACTATCAGTGTTTGTAGGATTCAAACTCCAACCTAACTATGTTAAGGTACTAGAGAGGGAGAAAGAGACGCATTAACACAGCATGCTATTTACTTTATTAGCTAGTTTCCCTTCTCCTGCTGTATTTGTAGGATGGTGACATCATCAGACTTTCCAAAGAGGAATGTACCTCTTTTAGGAATGTACCTCTTTTAGTGAGTTTCCCAGTCTCCAAAAAGGGAACACCTCTCAAAGGAAACTACACCCCCCACTGGCTGGTTTCCCTTCTCCTGCTGTATTTGTAGGATGGTGACATCAGCAGACTTTCCAAAGAAGAATGTACCTCTTTTAGTGAGTTTTCCCAGTCTCCAAAAAGGGAACACCTCTCAAAGGAAACTACACCCCCCACTGGCTGGTTTCCCTTCTCCTGCTGTATTTGTAGGATGGTGACATCATCAGACTTTCCAAAGAGGAATGTGCCTCTTTTAGTGAGTTTTCCCAGTCTCCAAAAAGGGAACACCTCTCAAAGGAAAATGCACACATACACCACACACAGTTTGCAGGATTCAAACCCCTCCCTAACTATGCTATGATACTAAAGAGAAACACATTAACACGGCACGCTATTTGCTTTACTGGCTGGTTTCCCTTCTCCTGCTGTATTTATAGGATGGTGACATCATCAGACGGGACATGGTGATGTGTGTACACTTTGTTTTATGCCATTCCAGGAATGGTCCATGTGGGTCAGCAGGTGTCAACAGCTTGAATAAGACCTCATAATCCTTACCTTGTGTGATCTATCTGTTGACACATTGACATTCCGTCATATGTCAACACATATTTATGCACAGCTTGTTGGTTTTGTGGATACTACATAGGTTCATAGGTTCATAGGTTCATACTAGGCTATCTGCCCAAGGGCATTTATAAGCCTAGCCCATAGTTATGTGGCTTTCGCCACCCCTTTAGTTTGAATAAAAACTATGCCTATCATTTTGCTGTGCCTCTGTCAAGCAGTGACACTGAAGTAATCCCTGGGGTATATCTGCAATCTCCCATCCATTGGTCAAGATTCCTCTTGAACAAGGCCAGAGAGGTGCTCTGCCTCACATGTACCGGGATTTTGTTCCACAGCATAGGGAGTCTCTGGGTGATGAATCTGTCCCTCCAGCATGTTCTATTTATAACCGTGTCAAGGTTCAAGTCTCCCGCCCTTGTGGTTCTGAGGGATCTAGATTTTTTGAGGTGAAGCATATTCATCAAATCTGGGTTTGGCCTTATATGTCAGGCACAGGTCACCTCTGAGCAAGCGGTATGAGACTGAATAGAGCTGGAGTTCTTTCAGTCGGGCAGCATAAGACATATTTTTGAGACCCTTTATCCTTTTGGTGAGGAACTTTGGGGCCTTTCAAGCTGCAGCAGGTGTCTGGTCAGATACATTCCGAACGGGGCATTGTACTCAATCATAGGTCTAATGAGTGATGAGTACAGGGGGACGATGACCTCCCTTGATCTTGATGTGAATCCCTTCATGATCAGGTGAGCGATATAGAAGGTTTTCCTAACTACTTTAGCAACATGAATGTCAAACGAATGGCTACTGTCAACCTGGGTCCCCAGATCCCTGATGACTTTTCTGTGCTCAGTGGATTGCCACCTATATGGTAGCTAGGGGTAACCTTGTTTTTCCCGAAGGGTATGACTATGCATTTTTTGGCGTTTAACTTCAGGCCATGGCTCTGGCACCAGTTATCCGTTTCTGTGAGGCCCTTCTGAAGGATATCTGTGTCAGATGTGTTTTCGACTATGGCCCAGTTTGCAGTCATCTGCAAACTTTGTCAGCCATAACCCTCCTGTGTTTGCTTGTACTTCAGAAAAGTAGATGCCGAACAAGAGTGGACCCAGGACTGAGCCCTGTGGGACACCACTTGTGACAGGCTTTGAGTCTGACATGGCTCCAGCAACTCTGACCCTGTGGGTTCTGTCACTTAGCCAGTTTGCAACCCATCTTGTGATGTATGGGTTTACATTCATTTTCGATGATACCTGAGTGGGGTATTGTGTCGAAGGCCTTTGCCAGGTCGAGGTAGGCTGTATGGACTGCCTTTCCCTCATCAATGGCCTTGGTGACTGTCTCGAAAAAGTCAACCAAGTTTAAGAGGCAGGATCTGCCTTTGACAAAGCCAAACTGGGTTGGATCCAAAGTCTGCAAGTTCCCTATGTCTTTATTTATGAGTTCCATTATGATCCTCTCCATGGCTTTGCAGATAAGGCTTGTCAAGCTAATGGGGCGGTAATTTCAGGGTCTGTGGAGGCACCCTTATGAAGTGGGACCACAGTGCGTCGCCACTCCTTGGGTATGTATCCTGAGGTGAGGCTAAGATTAAACAGCTGTCCTAACTGTGGGTTTAATTCCTCGTTGAGTTCATGAAGCACACAGCGGGACACCATCCGGTCCCATGGATGCTGTGTTTTTGCCTTAGTGAGGGCAGTTCTCACCTGGGCGTTGGAGATGTTTGGGGGCTACAATCCTCTGGAATAGATATCTCTCCTTTGGGGAGGGAGAAGTTTGCACTGAACCTGTCAGCCAGTATGTTGGCAATGTGTGTAGGTTCAGTAATTTTCACATCATTTTGAACTAATTCTGAGCATATCTGGGAGTTTCCTCCTAGGTTTCTAACATAGCTAAAGAAGGCCTTATGATTCTCTTTAGAGTCCTTGGCGATTTTTCTCTCAAAATTTGCCTTGGATGATTTTATGAGAGCTCTTAGTTTTTACTTATAATGATCAAAGGTGTCTTACCTTTCAAGGATTTTGCTCTATCTTGTAGTAGCTTCCTCCTTTTGTTGTAGAGCTTGTTTATGGCTGGGGTCCACCAGACTGGACGCTTGCCTTTGGTACAGAGAGTCTTAGTTTTGTTTGGGATTGCCTGATCCATGCAGTCCTGTAGGTGCTGGTAGAAGGCATTTGTAAGTGATTCAGCGGTTTGAGTAATGTTTACCACTGGCTCAGGGGCCTTAAAGGAGACCACACTAGTTTTAGAAGTGTGAAATCGGCTTTTGAGAAGTTTTTCACTGTGGTCTTTTTGTTTCAGGTGGGCGGGATGAGGACCTCCAGCGAGATTAGTTTATGATCTGATCTCACCAGTGAGGGGTATACTTCCGGTGTTGAACATTTTGATCCCATGTTCGTGATGATGAGATCAAGTATGTTTTCTCCTCTTGTGGGAATGGTGACTAGTTGTTCCATGGCATTTGAGTTTATGAACTCCAGGAATCTTTGGGTTAGAGTGTTCGGGCTTGAGTAGTGTTCCCAGTCTATATTAGGGTAGTTGAAGTCACCTAGTATGATGGTGTTTGGAGATACATTTATCCCCTCCAATGTTTTCAGGAAGGCCATGTGAGGTTCCTGAGTTTGACAGGGTGGCCTGTAACATGCTACAAATTGCAGAGCAGTCTTGCCTATGGTTAATTGCACCTGGATGGTCTCCGATGCATCGTGTGTTGCCACCAACCTTGAGGTGTGTGTGTCCTTTATGAATATGGACATCCCCCTCCTTTCTTGGTGTTGTCCGGATTTTGGGGCCGGAAAGCATGATATGAGGTGAAACCTGTTAGTGCTGGGGTGCTCTCAGGAGCCTTGAACCAGGTTTCTGTCACAGCACAGACATCGATGTTCTCCATATTGAGAAGGGCCTCGAGTGCATGCATCTTGAGATTGAGACTTGTGGCATTGAGCAGCATTACCCTTAGTTTTTTTCCTTTTTGGTGTTCTAGGGTGGTAGGTTTAGAATTTGAGCCTTGCCTAAAAAAGGCACTATGGGGTGGCAAGAGCCTTTGCCAATATCCGGAAGCCCAGGGTGACAGGCGCAAGCCGTCCCTATGGCAACGTGGCTTGTCCAGCATGTCATCCCAGGCAGACAGACATTGGATCCCCTTTGAATGACACCAGAATTTAAGCCAATTATTAAAGCTGATCATCTTATCACTGTATTGTGGCATCATTCTAGGTGAAGGTAGGATACTGCTCAAGGTCAGGGTCATACCTGCCTGGGCTACATAATCAGAGAGCTCCTCGATGTCCCTTTTCATGTAGTCCAAGGAGGTACGTCTCAGGTCGTTGACACCAGCGTGGACAATGACTGAGTCGTACTTGTACCTGCTGTTGAGAGACCTGAGTGCTTGCATTATTTGGCGGATTCTAGCGCCCGACAGGCAGCTTACTGTGACCTTCTCTTTACTCAGTCTGGTGAGCGGGACGTCAGTGTGTATGACTATGGAATCACCAATGACAAGTGTGTCTGGCATTTTGTTTGGCCTTAACGGCTGTGACTGTTTGACACTCTGACTGTGTGGTCTATGTGTTGCATGTGTTGGGTCGTGAGGTGGTAGTTGTTTGGGTGTCTGCTTTGGTGGCCTCTGCTGTTTTGGTAAATTTTTGATCAGAGCCTCCGAGTATGTCTTTGTGTGAGTATGTGTATGATTTGAAGTTGTGATGGTACCATGTGTGACTGGGTATGTATTGTGTGTGGTTACCTTCTCCTCCTGTCTGGTCTTGCCAGTCCTATGTTGAGAGAGCTCAGCCTCCAGTTTGGCCATATAGTTGCATCTCTCGCATGTATTTGTGTTTTGTGGGAGAAGGAGAGGATTGTCTGTGTACATGAGGCAATTGTAACATTGCCTCAATATTCCCAGGTTCACCAGTTGAGCTGGAGAGGACACTAGCAACTGATCCCTCGACATACTAGAAGTAGTAGATAAAGAGACTTTCAAAGGACTCCGGGGGAAGTGGGTTTTAGGCTGGTGGGGTACTATCTATAATAAGAGTGCTTTATCAAGGTGCAAGTACTGTAGGAGTAAGTGCTAGGCTTTACAGATAGAGAATAGTCTACTTGGGAATCAAGTAGAGACATGTGTCTGGGATGTTGATAAAGGGCTATTCAAAGTCTATGTGAGACTGTGTAGATGTGTTCAGTGATGTATGTCCTGGGTGGCTGCCTTGCAAACAATCTAGCATGTTTGGGAACCATGATCCGCACATGAACATACCACAGTCGGTAGGGTTGTGTGCATGTCAGCTTCCAATAGCTCTGTTTATGACTGCAACCATGATGGACTCCATGACCTTGCAGATCAGACTTCATAGGCGTACTGGACTTGATTTGCCATGGTGTGTTGTGCACCAACACTTGTGGGGAGTGCCATATGTTGTTGTGACACATTCAACAGTTCCACATCCTGTGTAGGGGGTCAGGCTCAGCTGACTGTTCAGGTGCAGGATCTGTTTGTTCTGTAGTTTGTGCATGACTCATATTGGGAATCAATGTATTTCACTTGCTGCCATGTTTTTGGCATTGGGGGTAGCTGCTCATCCATTCTACATGTGATATCTCCTGGTATGATGATATGGACTATTGTCAGTGGGGGTGGGTATGTACATATGGGCCTGTCTGTCAGGATGTCGGCATTGTCAGTCAGGTACAGCTGGCCCTGACTCAGGACATGTATGGGTGTACATTGCTATTTATGACATAGTTAAAGGAGGTGTCATGATTCAGTCTGGACTCCTTCTCAGCTACTCTTTACAAAACACCAACGAACATGAGCACTAATCCCTGTTATACTCTTTTACATGCTTAACACCCTACTGATCCTTTGTGATGTCATGATAATATCCTGGCATGTCTAGGGGTTGGTTTTGTGTGTACTCTGCAGTCCAGCTGGTGAATATTGTGATATTGACACAATGTCACATCTGCCTCATGTACACAGACAACCCTCTCCTCCTCCCGACAAACTCAGATATATGATATATAAGGCAAATTAATGTACTGATGTATGCAATTTTATTTAGTCTATGTCATAGTTCTATATGTGTTTTCATTGGTTGAACCATATTTTAAATACCAATGTTTTAACTGTTTTTATGAGTCTGAAGAAGCGATCAGCTGACTTAGATCGTGAAAGCGCTTACTCTTGTTTAATAAAGTGGTGTAAAACTGCAAGTGAACCATTTCCTACCTTGACTACTACATCTCAGTTACAACTTTTGGTTTTATAAAGGGCACTACTGTGAATCTGCAAGTGATTTATTTCCTGACATGGATTATTCCATTTTTATCTTCAGCTGTGGTCTAACCATTGGTCTTTTCATTTTTTTACATGCTCTATTATATGTCTGGCCTGTGCGTGTGCCTCATTACAGCATAGTTGTTCAGGTGTGTGTGTATTTCTGATGGGTGTCATCAGCCACGGTTCCAGTGGGTACCCAGCATCCCCCACTAGGTGACAGTAGGGATGTCCGTATTGGCAAAGCTGTGGTACAGCTGCGTCAGATGCCATATATCGGAATCATCATAGCTTCCAGGGCAGCCAGCACACACATTCATTATAATGCCCTGGGCATCTCACACGACCTGGCAGTTGATGGTGGGGATGCCCCTGCGGTTAATGTAGGCCCTACCCTGCTCACCGAGTGGTGCTTTGATGCATATGTGCATGCAGGCTATAGCACCCACTACCCCAGGGTAGTCTGCCATTTGGTGGAAGAGACACATATTGCTGGTCAACACCTCATGTGTGTTGAGGAAATGTACGTGCTCACTGGCATGTGGTGACATGGCATCCAGGAACTGGTGGAATACCCTGGATGCAGATGCCTGTGAGATCCCCATGATATCCCCAGTTGTGCTTTGGGAGGTACCTGTGGCTAGTATACCTAGGCCTACACATACCTTGGTATCCACTGGGATGGGTTCTCCTCGCCCTGTTCGATGTGTGAGGTGTGGCTGGCACAGCTCAACAATCTGCTGTAGGAGGTCTCTGTCCACCCCATAGCACTCCACTATCTCCAGCTCATGTAGCCCCTGGTAGGTTACTCTGGGTCTGTACAGTCTTCTCTGTCTCCTCACTGAGGGTTGTTCGGCAGCATTCACATCCTCACCACCCTCAGCCTCCTGCACATGTTGGTCTATGTTGTCTGCTGCAGCCCTTCTCATTTCATTGGATGTTTGGTAAAATTTCCCCGCATGTATACACCAGTGGTGTAGAGTGTGGAAAAACCAGAGGGGATGGTGCTTGCTCACTTTATCGTAGTGTTCTGGGCCAGGCTGGGCCTGTAATCTGCTGATTGTGATAATTATCACCTGTTTGCGCAGCTTGTTCACCTTGACTACTCTCCTACTGCTGTTGTCCCTCCCAATTGCACTAGGCAGGTATAGACACACCCCTAGCTTAGGCGTGCTAAGCTAGGAGCAATCCTGAGACACAGGACTCCAATCTACGTACAGTATGCCTGACACCCCCCATGCTTTCACCTATATTCGAGTCCTGCCCCCGGCTATCTATACACATACACTCTTGGTATCTGCATCACACCCTGGGGATAAACGGGATTCACTATTTTCCACCTCGTTTGCATAGTATTGTCTTCTAATGCATAGTTACATGACCCATACTGAGCCTCCCCAAAAATAACCACTGCTTACTGTCGCGCAGACCCGTACACAACTGGTTAAAAGTGCCTTACTATCACCATATTCAGTGTCCCTTGTTCTTCCCAGCAACAAAACAACCAGCCTCTGTATGGCTCGAACCCGGGACCCTGCACATCACAGACAATGTGCTTTACCACTAAGCGATGGCAGATATACATACATCTGAGGTTATCATGTACAGATCAACCAGCACAGTAAAGGACATGTATTCCATCATGTAGATTTATGTGTGCTAATGTCCACACACACACACACACACACACATATATATATATATATATATATATATATATATATATATATATATATATATATATATATATATACACATATACATATACACACACATTCGTAGATATAGAATATATATCTCAACAGCGGACCACGTGACAACAAAGCATTAGACAAGAATGAAAAGGAAACCACAAGCGCCTCCTGCATTATGTACTTTTGTGTGTTTCTGTGCATCACACGGGTTCAGAAAGTATTAAGAGTAAGATTAGGGCTGCTGACATTACTCACCAGACCTATTGCCAAATGTATGTGTATGTCTTGCCAACCCAGTCTCTTGGCCGATTGTGACATTTATGGCCACTATATAGGAAAACAACAAAACAGGTTCCTCAACACATCCAGTAGCTAGCCACTCACAGACACCAACACATAGGATATGACTGCCAAACACACATACTTGTCATGCCTTGGAATAGAGCACCTACCTGTCTATTCTATCACACTACAGCATTATGCAGTTACAGAATGCGCTACCGAGATCACTGGGACACCACACTCCCAGAGGTGTACTTCTAGGTGGGTAACATCATCAGCAATGGCAAAGTCTGCGATAGGGATTGTATGGAGTGTGAGCAGTCTAAAAGCATTATTCTGTCCCCAGGCAGACACACACACACACACAGTTGGCATGGCTGGGATTAGAACACCGATCTAACTACCTTATCACAATACAGCATTACGCACTTACAGGACATGCTACCAAGATTACTGGGACACAGCATTCCCAGAGGTGTACTTCTAGGTGGGTGACATCATCAGCATTGGCAAAGACGTCGATAGGGATTGTATGGTGTGTGAGCAGTCTAAAAGCATATTTCTGTCCCCAGGCAGACGGAGACAAACACAAGCCAGTGGTGGGACCAGGACAACTGCCTATCTACGGACCACTATTACAATACTACATAGATACGAGCCGCGCCACAGACACTACACCTTTCAAGACTGTCAATATGACCTTCTAGGAATGTGGACATTGACATGGATGCTGGCAGTTACGATGTACATACCTGTGTACCTGTGTGTTCAATGTAGGAATTCATTCTGAAGTGGGGTATGGCCATCTGTTGACTGGATGACTACTATCACTATACAGGGTTACAATGGCCATGCCCATACACATAGAGGCACATAACCAACACAAAGTGTCACTGGGCATGCTCATACACTTAGTAGCACACAGCCGTTTGGAATGTACTATGTGTCCATCTACACAACATTATACTGGGCATGCTCACACACTTAGTAGCACAGGGCTATTTTGTATGCACTCTGATTCTAAACACGGAAGGGCACAGTGGCCATGCTATTACAGTTAGACTTGAACAACAACACATTGTAATGGACTCCGGTGTCGATAGTTGTCATTGTTAGTAGGAATGCTGCACTAAATATATCTGACACCGGTCTTCTACACAATGTCTGCCGCTGTCCATCACCTTAGATGTACCAATCTAAACCTGACACACTACTACCACCCGTGGTGATGTCCTGCCAGGAGTGGCTACTTCGCCCATATAGTGCCATTCATAGTCAAATGTCCTGAGACCAGGTTAACACCCTGACACCTACAGGACAACTGCATTGTATGTGTATGCTAAACAATGCTAGATCTGTAGTGTTCGTAATCACAGCTGCCCAATGTAGCTCCAACAATGGGGAATACTGACATCTGTGCAGTGAGGAACACCTGGCTGAAGGCTCAGTTGTGCACAATAGCACTATCACCGCATACCTCGGATACAGACATGTGGGCCATAACACAGGTACGCACCTCTCCAGGTGGTGGTGTCCCCATGTACATGAAGGCCACTCACATGTACTGACTAGTACACCCGCAAAAGGCATCACAAATGTGTCAGCTGCAGATCACAGTGTCAAAAGCCGCATTCTAGGATGTAGTCCTCAGACATCACCATGTCCTTGGACCAGCAACACACATCCATACATGTGGTAGAACATATAATAGTACAACACCATGTGACCCATGACCAGTGGACTGTACCTAGCTCTACATCAACTGTGCAGACTACCCTTGTACTGACACAGTTGCATCATGTGTTATGTAATGCAATGATACAACTGTTCGTAACCAGGTTGGCTGTACACATAACAGGGGCCCTGGGTCAAATACAGCAGTAACAGATGACTGTTGCTGTACACCAGTAAACACCCTCATGTTTGGATATGACATACATGTACCTGCCATGGATATGCACATGCCACACACACACACACACACACACACACACACACACACACACACACACAACACATATGTATATAGCATAGCTGTTGCTGTCCTTCTTGCAGACAGGTGGCTACAGCAATTACACACATGCACATGGAAGGTAGGTCCATGGCTGTTGAATGCTAACAGTACATAAGGTGTGATATCAATGTTGACTGAGTTAACATTCCCTCTGTACTGGTTACCCATGACAACTATCATATCATACAACAGTCCATGTGTCGTGTATGTCATCATACATGTTCACCAACTGTAATGCCTACAAACATGGCTAAATGACAGGAATGTAGGACCTACACACATGTACATGTAGTGGTGTGCGTTCATCTACCATGCGTGTGCAGTAGCTGATGTTTGCAGGTGATGTGTGTCTTACTACAACATGCAGTTGCAATGCAGCCCCATCATTGCCAACTGTATATGGTGATATACTGACAGTACGGTAAGATGTACATCAGGTATGGACGGATGTATGGACATAACTAAGTGGTGGGCCATCTTTGCAGATGGATGTTTGCTGCGAACAGCTCACAGGTGTGTCACAAGCAGTCCTACAATAACATGTGCAAACACTAAGCTATGTTTCTGTTAATTGAAGGGGAGCACATACAACCTACACAGTGGTCAGGGTGTCACTGACTGTAAATTACTTGACACCTGTAACACTTAAGACCTCCTGTGTGCATATATCAGCACAATTGCCAAAGATAGCGTTACACATTGTAATGGGGGCAATACTGCTGCATGTCTGTCATACGTATCATAAGATAGCAGGTGTTTGATTCACAGTACTGCCATGTGTGTTTGCTTGTGTGTCCATATATGCCACGTATGGTGGGGAATACATCCCAATTGTTACTCACTCTCCTGTACACTGTTGTAGAGATCTGTACATACTGCATTGTAGAAAGCAAGACATAGGCAGGGGTGGGGTGTGTATCACACACATGTGAGCTATCTGTATGTGCATGACATAGGTGCATTCAATTGTGGACTCTACAGTGTGTGCGTGTGTATGTATGTATGGCTGTCTGGTCCATGGAGTGAGGATATATGTTGCCATAGTAAACAGATAGGACCTCTAACCCCTCCAGGTGAAGCAATCTACTACCCTGTTGATGCCGTCGATCTTAGGCATTACTGACTACCTGTACATGTGTATTATCTGTTTTGCATCATGTGGGTGCACAGTACTGTAATGGTGATTACCACGTAGGCAGGGGTCCTCACCTCAACACTATCAAGTGTGTGTGTGTGTGTTACAGTGACATTGACCCATGAGTGTGGGTGTGTTACTGTGTGTCTGAATACATGTGTGCGAATACCTGTGAGTGTGTGTGTGTGTGTGTGTGTGTGTGTGTGTGTGTGTGTGTGTGTGTGTGTGTGTGTGTGGTTGTGTGTTCTCATCCTGTAATGTGAATGTGTATTACTGCTACACAGTGAGGCCTCAAGCTATCAACTGGCCTTTACCCTTGTCATCAGCTATACTGCTATGTAAACTCCCCGCCCCATGTAACTGTACCTGTGATGTCACCTGGTATGGATGTCACATCTCTAGCCACTGTAGCTTAGCACACAGCTCCCATGCTCCTGGATCAGTAGATGTGTAGACATCTTTGGAATGTCAGCCTTTCTAACAGTGAGGTTGAAGGTACGAATAGCATGCTACTATTGCCATACATACCTGTGAGTAGTCCACATTTACACATGGGAAACTGCAAACACTGGCACTCAATGGCACATGCAATTAGACCTGAAGGAGGGAAGCAGGACATCATGACCAATATGCTGTTACTGTTGTTACCAAGACAAGTACTGTGAACAGAAAACAATGCATTCTAAACCTGTACTACATGGTATGTCTGCTGCGTGTCAACAGTACACAACAATTGTAATATGCACTTATCTCCCTATTCTGTTCACCCTGTGCATTAGACCATATGAGCATGTCCCTGCACTGATGGTGTGGATGACAGGGATGCGGCACAGGCATCATCATACGCACAGGATGATAATGTTTGCCAGGGGCCTAGGCTTCACCAGTGGATGACATCATGTGTGTGGGTTAGGGCCTGTGATCTAATTGGCCATGTGTGGTTGTTATGCATGTGTGTGTTGCGGTGCCGTACAGATGTTTCTGGTGTGTGCGTGTATGTGTGCACACAGTTCTGCCATGTGTCTGACCTACACAGGGGTATTATTGACAGCTCCAGACTGTACAGACCAGGTTTTGCAGCTCACAGTGTCCGGCCACGTGACCTGTGCCTGCCAGGGGTTGCACGGGCACTACCAGGCAGAGGTGCAGATTGGGTACTGTCCAATGACACATGTCCACTGGAACCATGTCCTTACTGGGACCATCCAGGGCCATGTGCACGTGGCCTGCTGTGTCCTGGTGTGGACAGCACAGCATCAGCTGCACTGCTGCTGCTACCGCCACTATGGGAGCGGTCATGTGAGGTAGCTTGTTCATGTAGACTTGCACCAGGTGACGTAGCTGACCTACATCCACGTGCCCTATGCCTCACTACTACCAGATGTTCCAGCACAGACAGCTCACGCTCGTGGATTGTCATGCCACGGTTAAGGATTCCAGCCATGTCACCCAATCATCTGTCCAAAACCTCAGCAATTTGCTGTTGAGCATTTGCCATTGCCTGGATGTTGTTTAAAGAATGGATAGCAGCCCTCTGAAGCCTCTGCCCTTCTCTGTTCTGCCATTCAGCATGTGCCTGTGCCGCTATTACAGCCTGAAACATGTGTCTGGTGACACCAGCTGCTGCACTCTGTCCTGCAGGGGCATGTCGGCCAGAGGTCCTCCTATAAGCAGCACTGGCTACATGCCTGTGTGGCCCATCTCCAGTCATTTGCCTGACACCATGGTGTGAATACACACTTACCATAGCCACCACACTTTCCTGTTCCAAGCTACCACATACCAACTGTCCTTCCTCTATGGCCACTGGTGATGGGGTATGTGCTGGCATGAGATCTCTGTGCAGGGATGAGGGGGATATAGGTGGAATGGCAACCAATGGCACATATTCAGCCCCTGACAACCCTGCTTGTGCCTCAAGCATATGTTCATTATCGCTGCTAGAGTCTGTGGGGACACTAACATCAGACGGACAGCAGGAGTGTAATGCACCTACATCACCTGTGAGGTCAGACAAAGATTCTACATTACAATACACACACACACAGAGACACACACCATGCATGTGATTTGACAGAAGGCATGCGACATGCATGTGATACAGCAGATGGCATGCAGCTCAGACAATAATAGTGGTAGTTATTATACATTCCTGGGTTGCACACAACAGCATGCATGTGTCATAGCAGAAGCCATGCATTTCACACAATCATGGTAGTAAGCATGCATCCATGTGTTACACCATGTGGACCAGCACAGGTTAACAGTACACATGGCTGATGTGTGGCATATGACCTTGACATTAACATGTAGTATGACATGTAATCTGCTGACGTGTGCATTGACATGCATACATGTTTAACACAATGGTGTCCTGTCACATATACAGTGGGGTAATGGTGTCACACTGTAGCGTTGTCTGTCCACCCTACAGATAAAATGCACTTTTAGCAGATGTGCATGACCATTGCAGGGTATTATGAGACGTCTATATTGCTATACAGTGTGAAGTACAAACACAGTGCCATTGCATGGAATCATGAGGTGTCTCTGTTGCTATACAGTGTGAATTACAGACACAGTGCACAGCCATGACTGTGTGCATACACAATGCATATATACTGTGGATTGTGACCCACATTGCTGAGGTGTATACACACTAAACCATGATGTGGAATGTGTGACACAGGTCACCAAAGGCCATACAGATGACACCCCTGCACATCTGCAAACATATTTTAGCTGCCTGGCAGCCATGTCCACACATGGCAGACTTGTCAATACATCATGTCACACATGACATTTGTGTACCACACACACGAGGTGCACAGCTGACAATGATGTCCAACAGCAGTGAGGGAAATGTACTGTATCTGTGGCCTGATGTGGTTGTCTGTGTATGTATATGGATGCTGTACAGGTGACTACTGTCATGCTGTGACACAGTCATGATGTTCAACACATCTTATGTGGTCGAATGATGTTACACCTTCACAAGCTGTGCACAGGCCTGTAAGATGTCCAGTGTTCCACATCTGCATTATAACCATTCAACAAAGGCTATAGTTGGATCATGTGTAGCCAATGTACAACAGGGTGTACACAGAAACACATCACATCTACTGTGTGTTGCTACATGTCTCTGGCCATCCTCCATGGCCATGTGTGAACATGTGTTGGCCAAATGGTTGTGATGGCCGTCTATCTCACATGTCTGTGTTGTCCCATATGACATACACCCATAGATGTCATATACTCCACTGTCCACAGGGTAATGCAGACAAAGGGTTGTATGTTTGGTATGTGGGGTATGTTTTATGGGATAGTGAGACAATGTAGCAGCCAGCCCACTACATGTCATGGACATGTTAGATGGCACATCACAATGTGTGCACTCATAGCAGGGGCATAATTCACAATGGCGAATCCTGTGGGCTACCCATACTCCAGCTCAATGTGTAGTACTGTTTGTGTACCCCACATGTGTAGTTCTGATGTGTAGTACATGTTCCTACATTGAACAACATCTCCACTGTGTTATGCACAGCTGTCCACACATCTAGCAATGACAGTTTCTGAGGTTTCATGTTGGTGTTTCACATAGTTTGTAAGTATTGCACATGGGTAGCCATTGTGATGGATTGCAGATGCGACCTATATATTGTGACCGGACCATACATTATGTGTACATGTGTTAAATGGCCACATGGCGAATAGATCTGTGCATTAACATGCCTGATAATTATAACTGACTCACCTGCAACGGCCTACTGTCTTAGCGGAACACCAGAGGTACCTATATAGGGGTGACACAGCAGTATGATCATTATCCATACCTGCCTGACAGCTACAGGGTGCAATGTGCATCTTATCACATTCACCAGTACAATAGGATATACTATGAATATGCACATGTGTGCGTACACAGAGTAGCATACTATAGTATGCGGCATGTGTGTATACATGCCTTGCATATGATGTTACATTGCATATTGTACAGTGACACATGCAGCTATATGGGATATAATAGTTATATGTGCAGTAGTGACTTACCAGACAACTCCAGGCTCGGTGGTTGAGAGACACCCACCTCCATGATGTCAGCTAAGGCTTGTGGATGCTGTTCTGCCTGTGTCCACAGGTTGGCCAGTAGCTCCTCGGTACGTGTGAGTGGGGACTGGGTTGGTGGCCCGCCAACTGTTGCACCTTGTTCTCTGGCGATTGCATTCGCATGCTGTTTTGCCCATCTGATTAGGTTCATGCAGTGTCTGCGGTTATGGCCACCCACATCATTAACCCACCTGCGAAGTTCCTGCCACAAGTCATCCCACTGCTGTGCATCCTGTGGCATATGGCTAAACAGGACATCATAGTTGTCTTGGAGGTAAGGTATAAGAGCCTCATCCTCCAAGCATGTACAGGCTGGTAGCCTTGCTCATGGCATACCTGGAAGACATAATGATGGAGACAGGTCACAGTATCTCAGAGATGCACAGAGATACAGCTGCACATACATGTGCATCACATTTATTACATATAAACAGTTGTCTTTGCAAATCTTCATGACACTGACACCACTGACATGTTTGTGTCACACACATGTGACACCCAATGGGGATTGGATATTATCACCATATATGTGTGTGTCACCTGATTACATTGCTCATACTCCATGTGGATGCTGTCTTGATGTGGTCATGTCTGTTTGCCTGTACTGATGTTCTTACCTATCAGCACATGCCTGGATGTGTCCACATTAATGCTGTCGACCTTGATGCTGTGTATATGTCACATATAAACACATACACTGCCTTAACAGACATGACCTGTGACAATGCAGACATGCACATGGAAGTCTTTACATGCATATGTTTTGCCATATACATCTACACTGCACTGTACAGCAGTTCAACATCCTGCCACGTATCGCCTGTGTTGCACATGTGATACACATGGGACAATGGCTAGCTGGATGGTATTTGCAGGGATGGTTATCAACTATAGCATGTACGACCAAGGTCATCTAGTAGTCTGTATGCCCTGGGCCATGTATGTGCCTAGGATGTAAGGTTACCTAGCTGTAGCCAACAGCCGTGTTTCTGGCACCAGGTGAAGCAGTGTCACATAACTGATCCACACGGTTAATAATACATCTACCATGTGGTCATCACACCATGCCTAACATAGGTAAAATGTGCAACTTTGCTGGACAGGGTTGCATAGTATGGCAGGAGTATGTAACGTGTATGGCACAAGGATCTGTCCAGCATGTGGCGATCCTTGTACTAGGAAGGTGGATGTCCATGACGTATGTATTTGAGATCAGGATATGTACATGTAGCATGTCCAACATCACAGTATTGGACATGGTTTTATGCAGGGTAGGCATCATGCTACATAGTGGAGATGAGGATTGTGAAGGCTGGTGTCGGCCATCCAAACATGGCCAATACCCCTTAAAGGTGATATGTGATCTAATATAGGTCACTTGAGTGATGAGTATGGCTGAAAAATTATCTCTATATTCATGGATGGCACCCTGTCATGACTAGGGTTGCCACTTATGACTACCTAATAGGCTTGGTGATGTCACTAGCTCAGGGAGGTAAACTGCACAGCAGCATCCCTTACACACAGTGTCCATTATGTTGACCGCTGCCTAGGTGGTAGTTCATGGGTACAGGGTTATTAACCTAGCAGTGACAATGCAATATGCAGCTGTCAGATTGTGAACATATGTCACACACCTCACCCACAAAGCCCCTTCTGTATGTTGTCTACAACACTGAGTCAGCTTATTGCTCCTAGGTCATAGCCATTCACATACTTACATAGGCAGATACCTCCCATTTGTCTGTGTGGTATGGGCTACAATGAGAGGGAGTACAATGAATTAACCCTGTTTTACTGTAGCTGGCAGTGGTGTGATATGCACATATTAATCAGACACCTTCTGTAGTGTTGGTTCTGTCAACAGTCCACTGGCAGAACACTCCTGTGACATACAAATGTACATCTAGTATACTGAGTGTAGGTGGAACACAGTATAGGTGATGATGTCCTATGACCTGTCACAGGTATGATATGCAGTGTGAAATCATCCGTACTGTCATCTACATCTATACTGCTGACAACATATACATTGATTAAGGTTCATGGCCTTTCAGACCAGACTCAGCAGGGTAGTAGTGCAGTGCCTCCTATTATGAGTGGTGTCTCCACTTTGTGGGTTGTGATAACCATTGGTGTGCACCATTCAGTGTTTTCACAGACTGACATGAAGCAATGTTTTACATGATGTGTATGTGTAGAGCAAACTGTTTTGCCATATGTGTAACCAGGGATGTGGACGGGTCACATGCAGCCTGAGTGCACCTTGTACCATCATAGTTATGGTTACAAGGGCTCTGTAGTGTACATGGATATATGATTGTGTACCTGTTGGGGGGGGCAGTGTGTTTATGTTATCCAACACCCTATCTGTTTTGCTTATTCATGCTCAGCACTTGTTCAGAACATGTAAGCACTACATGAGCTACTAATTACTATAGCACTCAATCCTCCTCATTACCTACAGGTAACCACTGTTTGTACTTACATTTCCCACTTGCTTAGAGTAAAACAGCTCTTGTACACACTTTCCTCACTTATCTAGTGGGAAATAGTTATATATTCAGGCATGTCCAGGTGCCAATTTCCAGTGTTTTTGCCTGTCTATATGATGAATATGGGCATCATGAGGCAATATAGAAATTGTCTCGTGTACACAGTCAATACTCCCCTCCTAACACACAACACTACAACCTGTGGGAGATGCACATATCTAGCCATGCTGGAGGTAAAGCTCTCTCCAACCCAGACTGAACCTGACAATCATGTGGGAAGTTAAACATTTGCAAAAAATTTCAGTAACCTTGAATCATTGGATATTAGCATAAAAGTCTTTATTTCACCACAGGACCAACACAAGAACAACGAAAACTTCACCATGGAACTAAGTGCTTTCACCCTCTCGTCCTAGGGCATCATCAGAGTACAAATTTTAGAAAAAACATCATCCTTTAAATACCGATACTACATAATTCGTTAATTATATAATAATATAATCAATCAATTATACAATATTCTAATTAAAATGATAGAAACCCTTATCTTTTAAAGTGACAGGTCTGATTAAAATAAACATGGACATGAACTAGAGTGTAATATATAAAACTAACAGTATTGCACATAATATGTATATCTAAAATGTACATATAAGAAAGGAGCGTATATTTAAAAAATAGAACCATACTAAATGTATAATGTGTGACAATAGATATAGAATTTATAAACATAAAAATTTCAAGTTAGTGAAAATTATTCGGATGTTATTTAAATATTATTCAAATAAAATTAAAATTATTATATTATTTAAATACTATAAGCGTGTTTTTTATTTAAAACTACTGTGTTATTAATAAATAAATAATTGTAGTATAAATATAAATATAAATATAAAAATTATAAAAATTAAATAACATGTAAGGAATTTCTAAAATTATATAAAAAATTCTGTAAAGATGATCAATTGAAATAAATGTTAACAATCAATTAATTAATAAAACTAATATATTAAAATTTTTTTTATATATTAATAAATATTAAGTATCTTAAATAGTTTACCATAGAACAATTGATGCTAAAACCAAATAAATATTGACATGTAATATCATAAAAACTTGTTCAATGTAATTTATGAAATATATACTTACACTACGAATAGTAATCAATTTATATAAAAACTTGTAATAATTGTAAAATATATTAAAGAAAATATATTAAAAAATATATATATATGATTATGTATAGACTTTAAATTAAATATAGTTAGTTTTAATAAGTTTGATTACATTTGAATAAATTTGGTTTGAATAAATTTGGTGGCTGAAAAAATTGCTAAATGAACTGTGATTTAAGCTTTAGTATACTAGCAATAGAAATTTGATCGTTGATTCCTGGATCTTTACTTGCATTTAATCTAAGTTGCCAAAGGCATTCTTTGGCTTCTAATAGACTTTTAGTGTCACCACCTTGTTGTGCTTTAGTGTAAACAATTCTATCAATGACAAAAAACAGGAATTTTTTAAAATTAACACAACCAATGCTGTGAATGTATAGAGCACTAGTCTGCTTATGATTTCTAATATCGCTCACATGCTCTATAATTCTTGTTTTTAATTTTCTGTTCATTTTCCCTACATAGAACGCTTGGCTTGCTGTGCAAGTAGCTACATATACTACCATAACTGAATTACAGTCACATACTCCTGGACATTTAATGGTCTTCTCATAGTTAGTAATTGAGAGGTATGGTCCATTATTAATGAATCTACATATGCGGCATGCACCACATTTATTCATCTTAGATTTCATAATCAATTCATAGTTCATACAATTTTCAAATATACTTTTAAGTTAAACATTTGCACCACACCACACCACACTCATCACATAGTCTCACTAGATCCCCACCACCACAGGCCAAACATACTAAGACAACAACATTTGTGGAGCCTCTCAATACTACCCTGTCTAGGCAACAGAGAACTCCAAAGCAGAAACGCAGGCAGCCCCCATCCCCCAACACACCACCAATTACTTATAGCCCACAGACTCAGTGTGCCCATCAACCACAGCCAATAGGGCAAAATAACGTACCCGACACACTAGTCATAGGTGACTCTATAGGCGGTCACACTGATGACCCACTCACCAGGTTACACAAGGAGATAGTTACTGTCAGCTGCCTGTCGAGTAACAGGATCCGCAACATAACCTATGCACTCAGGTCACTCCTCAACAGGTACAATATGATTGTGTCATTGTCCATGTTAGTGTGAATGCCATGAAATGTACCTTCCTGGACTATATGTAAAGAGACATGGAATAGCACTCTGATCTTGTAGTCCAGGCAGGTATCACCCTAGCCCTGAGTAGCATTCTGCCATCGTCCAGACTGATAATGCAGTACAAGGACAAAACTATTTACTTCAACAATTGGCTATGCTTCTGGTGTCATTCCAAGGGTATCCAGTATCTGTCTGCTTTGAATGACATGGTTGACAGAACATGATGCTTTGGCACAAATGGCATGCACCTGTCGGCCCTGGAATTCCAGATAATGGCTAAGGCTCTTGCTGCTCCTATAGTGCCTGTTTTAGGCATGGTTCAAATAACATATTCACCACCATAACAGGAACAGGCAAGCAAAACCTGAGGGTAATGCTACTCAGTGCTTGACATCTTCATCTCAAACGCACTCACCCGAGGCACTCCTTGTAATGGACCACTTCAATATCTGTGCAATGAATGGGACCTGCTTCTAGGCTCCTGAGAGCACCCCTGCACTACCAGGCTATTACTCATACTACACCTTTCAGTCATGTAACCAGGACCGGAACACCCACGGTGGAGGTGTGTCCATATTTCCTAAGGATATCCACACCTGCAGTCTAGTTGCTTAGCACAATGCATCAGAGGTTATCCAAGTGCAACTAACTCTAGCCATAACTGCTATACAGATTGTAGCTTGTTACAGATCCCCCACCATACCCCATGGTTAATGGTCCTCTCTTCTTGGTGTACTGGAAAGTAGGGTTCAAACAGACACACTACTGATGTGCAACTGAGAATACCCCACCATTAACTGGGATACCTACTCATGTACCGACACATTAGGCCAACGCTTTCTGGGATTCATAACCTCCAATCACCTGGATTAACCTATCCACACCATCACCAGGGGCAACAATATCCTAGACCTGGTCATTACCAACATGTGTGACTAGTGTTCCACACCTGGGGTTATCTCCTCGTTGGTCAGATCCGAACGTACACTAATCACCCTTGTTATCCACATCCTGACAGCACACCCTTTATGGAAAACACAGTACAATATTTCTACAAAGCCAACTTCAGGCTTCTTATGACAGCAGTAGTAAACATCATGACACCCGTGCAGATGGATAATACAGGTACAACCGTTGAATCATACACAACTGCACTTAATTAGCACTTACATGACTGCATGGATCATGCTATCCCAAACAGAACCATGATGGTACCCACCAGAAAATGGAGGCCACTCTGGTGGTCCGCTGCCATGGACATAATGTGCAACAGAAGGAGGGGACTGTTGCAAAGTAGAGTACAATCCCATGAGTGGAGGAGCTCCCTGTTCAGCTTCAGTAAGAATCTGTGATCCCTTATCACATCCTCCAAAGCTAGCTACATAAACATAACCACGACTCATTCCAAGGACTACCACAAAGCATTCTAGAGGTATGTCACTACTCTTGATGGCGATACCCACATCTGCTCTGACATACAGCAGTAAGGCACAACATTACAGAACCGACTGATATTGGCAACATCCTGGCAGATAGGTTCAGTGCTAATTTTACACCCCTCTCACACCCTAAAGGGCCCATATCTATACAGGAACGATTCAGAGTCCCTGTGTTCACAACTACGCAGTTCAAAGCTGCACTGTCTAAAGCCAGGAACACAGCATCCATGTGACCGTACAACATCATAGGCTGTGATTTCTATGAACTTCAGAATGAACTGGCCCCCCACTTAGACACCATATTCAATAATAGCCTTGCATCAGGCATTGTGGCCCCTGAATGGCACACAGCAACAGTTATTACACTCCACAAAGGTCGCGCCACAACGGACCAGGGGAACTATTGCCCTATATGCCTGACTAGACTGTTCTGCAAGGCTATGGAGCACATCATCATGGATCTCATTCACAGAGACATTGGTGGCCTCCAAACCTTTGATTCCATCCAGCTTGGATTTGTTAGGGCCAGACCATGCCTCCTAAACCTGATTGAGTCCTTTGAGATAGTTACCAAGGCAGTAGATGAGCATAAGGAGGTCTACACAGCCTACCTTGACCTCTCAAAGGCTTTCAACACCATTCCCCATTTTGGTATTATCAACATACACATCCACCTGCACATTAACCCCTACGTCACGAGATGTTATGCAAAGTGGCTCACGGACAGAACCCACACAGTGAGGGTAGCATACCCTAGGTCCTACTGTAAATCAGTTACAATTGGCGTCCCCCCAAGGCTCGGTCATAGGGCCCCTCATGTTCGGTATATGCTTCTCTGAGGTACAGGCTAGCACAGGAGGACTTACCCTGAAAAGGTTTGTAGATGACTGCAAACTAGGGGCCATGACTGATTCCCTAGCTGATACAGACACCCTCCATAAGGGTGTCACTAGGACGGATACCTGGTGTCAATAACATGGCCTCAAGATGCATGCCACAAGGTGCATAGACATCCCCTTTGGATTACACCAATCACCCGCAGACTATCACATAGGTGGTAGCCCCCTACATACATAAGACATAATAAGGGATCTTAGAACCCAAGTAGATAGCATTCACTCCTTTGATAACCATATTGGCAAGGTGGTGTGGATATCCTTCTACGTGGCCCCCCAATCTCTAATGGGTTTGTAGCCAGAACAAAGGCAGCCATTGTGCCTCTCTACTCATGACTTATGAAACACATTAAAGGGTACAACACCCCATTTGGGATGTACCTTATGAGACAACAGCAACAGCTTGAAATACCACAAAATTACCACACCAAGAGGAATACTGACCTCCAAAGGATGAAGTATGCAGCCCAATTACAGAAACCCCAACTGTACTCATTTGCATACTGCATACTCAGAGGTGATCTCTGCTGAACATACAAGGCTCATGTGCAAAACAGTATTGATGGATATGCTCCACATAAGCAAAAGCCACTGAGAGCCACATGCTCTGGGATATGTACCTAAATGCAACGATGACTAGGACGTGCTGGAGGTATACATTCCTGACCCGGACACTCCCCATGTTTTGGAACATGATTCCTATGTACATCAGGCAGGGACCCTCACTAGCACTCTTCAAGAGATACCTCGATGGGTGGATGGGAGACAGACATGTAAACCAGGGATCACTGCAGTGGCTCTGCTGTACAGAGGCACAGGAAACTAATAGCTCTGCTGTTCACAGGCACGGGAAACTAACCTAGGGAGGTTCCACAAGTCAAAATACTGTAGCTAGGCTTATGAATGGCCTTGGCCAGACAGCATAGTACCTAACTATGAACCTATAAAGCTATTACATGTCCTTTGTGCATGGATAATTGACTAGCTCTTCCATTTCAATTAGCTATCATGCTGATACACTGTCTGGTGACTACAAGTCATATGTATCCTGTTATTGTGTATTGTACATGCCAATAGACATATCTGATGTTTGCATAACATAACAGTAATGCTATTTAAACTGTTAGACATATCTACCTACAATACTGTACATTACACATTTTTGCCACAATATCCCACAATGCAAATCATAATTGCACTGCAGGACCACCGTAGACATGTTATTCTCAGTTATATGTCCATACATATGCCTACTGTTACAGTATATCAACATATACTATCCCCTGTTATGGCACGTACTTGTTGGACCAACCCTGTCACTGACAGCGGCTGGAGTGGAATTGTTGTGTTCAAAGTCCTTATACAGCATCCCTTGTGGTGTATGAGGTGTTTACCTTGTGGCCTACAGCAGTACACACAATTTCTATGAGCGTTACTATGCTCAACAATACATCACTACATAATACCTTTTCCCACTATATGCATTGCATACACTTTAATCATTACAGAACAGGTACTACATACACTGACATACTGACATACTGAGTGTTCTACATACCTTAGTAGTAACCCAAGTTGTCGTTGATGGTAATATAAATCCTAATCGTTTTGTGTTTCAATCCTCATTGTAACATTTTCTGGTATGTACAGATGGTTTGAATGTATGACAAACCTTCCTTTTATACTTAGATATCAGTAACATGTGGTATCCTGCCACCAACTGATGTTCCAGAGTAGATGATTAAATGCACATCAACTGTGCAGCTACTCCATTAGCCAATGACATGGCAACAGTGGTGTATAATTGAATACTCCACTTGGGCATTGTCCCTTTGCCCTACTTTCGAGGAAGACAGCCTGGATGTGCTGTTTGTGATGAATTTCAACAGCTATATGTAGATACACAGAGATATATTAATTTCATGGCCCCCGTGGATTGTGTGTAACGGCTAGAGGATGTAGTTCTACATGTGAGTCTAGCTGTTATATTTCTGAACTTTGCTACTTCTGCAGGGTTTGTACCTGATACATCTGCAAATGTTTAGGTCTGGCATGGATGTTTGGGCAGCTCAAGGCTGTGTGGCTATGCATAGAACGTTAGGTGTTTTGAACTGTGCACACCTGACATCTTTGGCATACTATGTGTATCATACTGTGCTGTTAATCAGTAATTGGTAACGTCTGATACGAGATTATTGCAACCAAACCCTGTAACATCGGCGTATGTTCCATTGTACAACAGCAACGATTTAACATAGGGCCATTATAGTGTGTTTCTCACAAGGTATGTTAAGGCTTCTGCAGATGTCATAGAGTGGGTGGATGTTTGTGATGTTATTACAGTCTGTATTGCAATTGTTTCAGGAGTGGGGGAGATGTAGGTGGGTGTACATAGCAGATAAAGATGTGTGGGGACTGCATTTATACATATTCCATATGTGAGTGAGGGCTCCTTCCCTAATTGAAGACCTATCATTTAGTAGACTAATACTATGATTATTGCAGGCTTATTCATTAAGCCGTTGTTAATTGGTTCCTGTATAGCATGCAGGTGATGTTGGTCCTTCAATCTCTTCGGAAATACATCGGTATGTAATGAAATGTTGCTACATGAAAGCTGTCTCGTGTATTTCTGTCACAGATATTTGCACTCATTGGAGTTGTTTTGGTGACTGAACCTCTTTGGCTTGGGTTGCCACCTTTTCAAATGGCCATAGTGGGACATTTGCAGGACACACATCAGATTTTAGAGGCCGACACATACCCACGGTCAGTAGAAAGTATAGAACTTTACATATATGCCTATATAAAAGCTTATTCTTGTAGCAGTTTACTTGCTTATCCTGTTTCTTGTTACATGTAGGTATGTTAGATACAGATGACTATTTTATGCAACCATTACATTAACTATGGAACATGCAGAATGTCTTGAGATTGTAGAACATTAGTATTTGTACTCATTTTGGTCAGGACACTACCGCACATAGGGGGACTGCCCCTTGCAAGGTGGGACAGGTGGTAACCCTATCTTTGGCTCATGTCCATAGCACATATTTGTAATAGTGTATAGACATATATACTCTCCATATCCTTTGTTCATAACATTCAGTCATGGCGGAATGTGTGATTGCTATGGTCCATGTTATACACATATCTGAAGACTTCAGCAGCTGTATACGGCATACCCATGGATTCAGGAATGCACACACTTCCAACGACCACATTACCATTCCCAGACTCCCAAACCCCACAATACCGAACACTCAAACTCGCGACAGTCAAACTCCCAGAACTAACACAAACACAGAACACACACACGCACACACAGACACACTGCTACCCATCACATCCAAACAAACCATCCTACACTATGTATGGCCAGATGGCCATGCTCCCATACACCCCACACCACACCTACTTTAATAATCTATCTACGAGATAGCACAAACAGACACACGAAGCAAACCCACACACACACACACACACACACACACACACACACACACACACACACACACACACACACACACACACACACACACACACACACATTACAGTCCCCCAGAAACAATCACCACACTCAGAACACACACTTACCCATACTACAGCAATCAGAAACACACTTACACACAGTACCTACCTGAACTGCAGCACCAGAAGCACTACCTAAATGTCCCTTAACATCGTGATAATAGTACTCGCGGTTCTGGTGCTTCGGTACTGTGGTCTTTCGGTCTTTAAGCCTCGTGATTACGTGCGTCCGTATGTAAAGCATTCGGTATTTGGTAGTATCCTATTTATATGTACCTCCATGGTTGTGTAGATGTTGTTAACCTATCCATATATTTGCATATATATGTATATCCATATATATCAACATATATCTCTCTATCACCCTTTCTCTCTCTATATTTTATATATATATGTATATATATATATATATATATATATATATATATATATATATATATATATATATATATTTATATATATAAAGAGAGAGAGAGAGAGAGAATACACCTTTCATTGGGTACATGGTGGTGTGTACTATTTCCCGAAGTCCGCCCTTTTGTGTTTTAACCTGTCACAATACACACCTGCCATTGGTACATCTCAGGTAGCTTAGTGGTAGGTTATTGTGAAGATTGTGTACATGGCTGAGTGTTCTACTCCTGGCAGTGGTCGGTTTACCTCTCAGAGCAGGCACTATTAGTACAAGGGTAAATAACGCACATTTCAGCGGTTCTGGGCAGTTTTGCTCATGATCTGCATGATATTCAGCAAAGGTTAGACCTGTGTTGCCCATATCCATGTAATCATGTTTAAATGCCACTTACCAGTGCAAAAACCCGCTAACATGTGCTTAAGTGTGCTTTAATGACCTGCATCCAACATCCATTATTCAGGACATTAGAATTACATAACAGCCCTTGCAGGTCGTGGAACCGGGACCATGAACGACACAGTCAGTGGCTTTACCACTGAGGCATCTGGGATATGTACAAGTGTTATGGTGTTTAGTATGTAGAGTGTACTATAGCTGTTCCTCAATACTGCAAATAAATGTGTAACTCAGTTGGTGTGCATATGGATGATACCTGTTAATGGTATGTCCAAGTGAGGCTTAATGGATATGCTCCACCTATGGGAATCCATGTCACAGTGAGCCACACACTGTAATGAGCTACACCTTGCCACAACCATAACTGAAGAATGCAGGGGTGACCGATACCTGTCATGGGTACTCCCCATGCTTTGGAACTACATCCCTGATTACATTATATGGAGCCCCTCATTAACACACCAGGGAATCCTTGCAGAGTGGGTGGGGAACAGTGGTTACACCCCAGGGATCCCGCAATTGGCTCTGCTCCACAGAGGGACAGTTAATTAATCAATGGGGTGGCAACAGCAGACACATTTTGGCTAGGCTTATGAATGGCCTCTGACAGTTAGGCATGTACCTACCGATGTACCTTGGAACCTATACATACAGTATCAAGACATGCTGTTAGCTTAATTTACTGTTCAGGTATTGACTTACCTTGTGCCAATAGCAGTTGTGTGTGCAATAGTTGAGGGCTGCCTATGTAGGATGCACACAGTAGACCACCTATACATGACAATTTATAGGTGGTCGTGTGTGTGTGCCATCCATGTTTACTGTATGTGCAGGTGGAGAAGGGTGTCAGTCTGTAGGTGCCTACACTGTCAGTGTATGTGCTATACATTCCCTTTTTGCCAAGGCATGGGCATACTGGGCACACCTCCATCTGCCTACTGGGGCTGGCACAGGGTGTTCGTGGTCTGAATCCCTCTGTGCCTATGGTGACCTTGGCAATTGTGGTGGGCTGTGAGGGCCTTCACCATTATGTCCCTGCTGCAGCTGTTTCCGCAGGATCATATTATGTAGCATGGCATATACTATGAAGATGTGGGCACACGTGCCTGGAGAGTACTGCAAGGCTCCACCAGATATGTCCAAGCAATGGAACCGTGATTTCAGCATCCCAAACACATGTTCTATAATGATTCTGGTTTGTGCATGTGTCTCATTATGGCATTCTTGCATGGGTGTATGTGTCCATTTCTGATGGGAGTCATCATCCATGGCTCCAGTGCATAGCCAGCATCCCCCACAAGGTGGCCTTATGGGATGTCCCCCCCCTGACAAATACCTGGTACAGCTGTGAGGCATGCCAGATGTGGGAGTCGTGGTAGCTTCCAAGGCTGCCAGCACACACATCCATGATAATGCCCTGGGCATTGCACACAACCTGGCAGTTGATGGAGTGGTATCTGTTGTGGTCTATGTAGCGCCTACCATGCTCACCGGGTGGTGACTTGATGTGTATGTGCGTGCAGTCTGTTGCACCCAGTACCTCCATGTAGTCTGCCACATGGTGGGAGAGGCGCATATTGCTGGCCAACTCCTCCTGCATTCAGGAGAAGTATATATGCTCATTGGCATGTGGTAACATGGCATCCAGGAACTGGTGGAGTTCCCTGGATGCTGATGCCTGTGAGATCCCCATGATATCTCCAGTTGACCTTTGAAAAGTACCTGTGGCTAGCATTCTAAAGTTTACACAAACCTTCATGTCCACTGGGATGGGTTCCCCTCTGTTGTTTCTGGATCTGAGGCGTGGCTGGCACAGCTCAATGATTTGCTATATGATGTCCCTGTCCACCCTGTAACGCTCTACTATCTCCAGATCATCTAGCCTCTGGTAGGTTACCTTTGGTCTGGGCTCTCTTCTCCTCCTCAGGTGCCTGAGGTGGTCGTCAGCATCATCCTCCACACCACCTTCAGTCTCCAACACATGCTGATGAATCAAAGCTATGGCAGCTCCCAACATGTACATTTTAAAAGTTCCCCATCTGTTTACACTGATGATGCAGTGTTTGGGAATACACAAGTGTGTGTGAGGTGCCTTCACAATTTATACTATTGTGCTTTGGAAATTGATGTCATAGGGTGTGCATGTACAATCCGAGCTGCAGGGTATCTTACTTATGGGTTCTATACTTGAGGTAGGTCAGAAGGATATGAGAGATGGCGATTTTAAAAATTATCTTCTGCAAAGGGAAGCATATTGGCAAATAAAATTAAAATCTGATATAGCCCCAGGTCTCAATGAGACCATTAATATCAAGTGTTTTTTAAAACAACGTAAATTAAATATTAATAAAGAAGGGAATTTAGTTTATTCTCATTTTTAGTTATAAATTGTAAAAGTTTTAGTTTAAATATGTTTTTTTAAAAATGTCATATATATTTGTGTATATATATATATATTCTTTATTAGGTTTTGTTAGTTTAAATATTTAATTGATTATTTAATTGTTTGATTAATCACATGGTTGCATTGTAGTATTTAAGTAGAATTTTTAATATATGTACTTATTCTGATGAAGTTTGGTACGAAAGCGGATAATAAATCTGTATACGCTATTTTTGAATTACACTTGGCTGCCGCGGATCATCTCTTGCCCTTGTCTTCATTTTTCAAACCGATTCCCCTCCCATTGTCAGGCATGCATCCAGCAGCCTGCTTTCTTGTTTTGTACTTTCCCAACCCAGGATTGTGTTGTGAAATATGTTCTATAGTCGATCGACTGCAGGTTTGCATTGCTCTGCTATGACAGTTCTCTTTTCTTTGCAATCTGACACCTCCCCTTTCCTGTTCTGTAGGTTACTGCTAGCAGCCTTGTTAGCTACCGTCAATGGCCAACTGTGAGTTAATAGGTGTTAATTACTCAGTTGTACTCCAATTACCCTGCTGCATCATTTCCTTATTGTCTTCCCGTAACCTTCCTGTTTCAGCTGTGGCGCGTGCCATGCAAAGCCATTTACTGGGTTTTGAGGACGTTGTCATCCGCATACACATGCGCTTTTGGTCACCTTGTGTGCTCTCAGCTAAGCAAAGCTATGGCTACATCCACAGCCCTATCCTGCGGCTTTGCTTAGCAACGGGCAACCCAGATTAGCAATGCTCCAATGTGCTTACAGCTACGGTGGCACACCCCTCTCCTGATGTCATGTATACCTCCAGGCCACTCCTCGGTGTTATACTGCTACGCCATGTGGTACAGCCTTACGCCGGCAAGGCATTTGCGATTCAGTATTACTTGCCTCATTTGCATGGCATTGACTACTAATTCCTAGTTACCGTGCCGAACACTGTCACAGACCCTTAGCAACCCTTACACCTTGGTTGTGGTGTAGCATGCATACCATTGACTATTATGGGGAAATCATGATTTGTGTTACATTGCAGTTTTATGACATCTATATATATTTTCTTTGTGTTCCCGTTTGTGCACCCATGCACTGCAGTTGTACTTTGCATTAGTGTGGCCATGACATTAAATTATATTTTTTATGTGTTTTGCATGTTGTTTTATGCCATTGGCTGTATATTTAGCCATTGGCATATGTTAACTTTGTAATACGTAAGTTTGGTCCGCTTTCATGGCTCCGATGTTCTGTTTGAAAAAATGTAAACCTTTTTTGGTTTACATTTCTGTATGCTTACGCTATGCCTGCACCACTTCATGAATCGCTATGTACCTTCATTTTCATGCTGCACTACTGCACATGGGGTGATTAGCATATATGCACAGTGAGCTGCGCAGCTCTGGCATACGCTAGTTGTGCACGTGGAATTGGCTCGTACCTGAATCGCTCGGTGGCCATATTTGGCGTTAGAACACCTACACTATGCCTGCGCTTGCACAAGCTTTATGAATCCTGGGGAATAACTTAATAATTAAGTAAAGGAAGAACATTAGATTCCTGTTTGGGATCTATAATTTCACAGCTCTTAATTTGAGGAGGGGGGCAATGGAAATATTTTCATTGAGTTCCGGATGCTTGTTGGCTTGCAACGTAACTTGCCACCAAAGCTCATGGTACTCAATTCTTTCCTCCCATAAACCACCCCTAACATCATATTTCACTTTTTCCGGTACAAACAATTCATAATATGCCTGTTCACATTGTAACCTATGTTTATAGAGTGCATTTGTTTCTTTTTTGTTTTGTATCTCATACATGTGCTCATAAATTCTTCTTTTCAACTTTCGTTCTGTCTTCCCAACATAGAAGGCTTGACAGATTCCACAGTTTGCCAAATATACTATTCCTTTGTCCTCACAGTTGCTGTATTCTTTCCCCTGGAGAACCAATTGTCTACTTTCAAGGAACACTGTTTCCCTGTTTGTAATATATGGACACTGAGCACAGTGTCCACAATTAAATGTTCCTTTTCTTCTTTGGTTCCTGTTTCTACGGTTCCCTACTTCATTTCTTTCGAACAAATTCTTAAGGTTGCACCCATTTTTGTAAACTATTTTAACATTTTTAATTTTTATATGCCCCGGGATTCATGAAGCTCGGCGCAAGGCCGGTGTAAGGCTTACGCCGGCAGTGCAGTGAATAATCGGCGTAGCAGCACCATATGCATAGTAATGAGTGTGCACCGCAACCACAGACACGTGCAGAGGGCACGTGAGCGAGCCCAAGTAGGATGCGGCCGTAGGCGTGGCCAAGCCAGCAGGCGATGAGCAACCTAAAGTGCTGACTTCCACAGGCTGCCTGCAATAGTAACCGCACCAGCCAGGGTCCGTGGATAATGAAACGTATGCAGAGTATGCAACATAGTACCCGTTCACATAAAACGGAGAACCAAACATTAACCCACGAAGTCCAAATTGTACCCGTCCAAGGAACAAAGGATACGCGTAATATCGTGTCCATCACGCAATGCACTGTTAGTGGGCATACCCAGTGAAGGTGTACCGCAGCATGTCAGCGCGCCGCACCTACACAGAAGTAGCCACATGGGCATGGTCACCAGCAGAAGTGAGAGTACACAGCCGGGTAGCCGTGTCGATATAACAAGAAGGAAACCAGATACCCTAAACACAGGCAAACATGTGCATAGCAACATGTACTACACCCAGCAACGTGCCTGTCGCATACACATAGGACGGCGTATGCCTAAGCGTAATATCCAGAAGCAGAACCCATGCATGCAAATGTAATACACAACAGCCCCGTCATAGCATGTAACCCGCACCCATGTACGACCGTGCACCCAACCCAGCAAGCAGCCTTGCGCAGCTGCACACCTACACACAATGGGTATACCTGAAATGTAGTAAGAAGTATTGTCCTAGGCAGTGCCACACAGGCAAATATGTACCCCACATGTTAACATCCCACCTCAGGTACAGATATCCAAATGGCTGCATGTGAATGTGTCGGCAGAATGTGTACATCCCGCATGTGGTATGGACCTGTCGAAACCCCATAGGTGTGCACACGCCACGGTGCCCATAACTGTACACATCTGGACAAGGCAGTATGTTCAGCCACCGTACTGATGATTAGCTATGCAGACATGTCAAACACAACACATATGGTGGAACATCTGCCCACCAAGCAGGACGCCCCAACAGGGTGCCACAGGCACAGAAGGTGAAGGTGGGACATCACACGTTGAGAATAGCATTGCCGGATGGCCAAACACCCACGGCCAACGTAAAGGATGGAATAACATGTATATGCCTGGATGAATGGGTATGTCATAGCATGGGAATAGGCCAAGCTATCCACCATAATAGCCATGTGTACCAGATACAAACAGCCAGTAACACGCCGTAGTAATGCAGGAAGGCATACACGACTATGGGAATAGCACAGGACATATGGCATGTGCCAAGTGTTGACGCATGACACAAATGTCCAGGATGGGGCTCCCTGCAAAGAGGAACATGTGCCAACCCCACCCCCCACAGATGTACTGGCAGTGGAAACACATCCCAAACACACACCAACACTACCATCCATCCCACGATAGCAACAGAGGCTGGTCAAAGACCACCATGACGTGTGCACAAACAGGGACACGTGTAACCGTTGCCCTAACAACCCCCGTCAGGCCAAAGAATAATAGTATGGACATATGCATGTAATGCTGTGAAGGATGTGTGGTAGTCCTCAGTATCACAGAGGTAGGTACACAGATACACTGTAATCAACCATGACGTATGTGCACTGTACACAGCATACCTGCAGGTAATACATAGTTCAATCATGTGCCACAGAAATATACACATATGAATGAGGATAGGGGATAGACAAGTGTGAATGGGACAAACTATGAACATAGGTTCATAGGTCCATAGGTACATAGTAGGCTATCTGCCCAAGGACAGCTATAACCCTAGCCCATAGTTATGTTGCCTCTGCCAACCCTCCAGTCCGGAGATAACAATGCCTATTATATTGCTGTACCTCTGTCAAGCAGTGACAATGATGTAATCCCTGGGGTATATCTGCAATCTCCCATCCATTGGTCAAGATCCCCCTTGAACAAGGCCAGCGAGGTGCTCTGTCTCACATGTACTGGGATGTTGTTCCACAGCATAGTGAGTGTCTGGGTGATGTATCTGTCCCTCCAACACATTTTATTAATGACCGTGTCAAGGTTCACATCACCTGCCCCTGTGGTTCTGAGGGATGTAGATCCATTAGGTGAAGCATAGTCATCAAATATGGGTCGACATGGCCTCGTATGTCAGGCACAGGTCACCTCTGAGCAAGTGGTATGTGACTGAATGGAGCAGGAGTCCTTACAGTCGGGCAGCATAACACAAATTCCTGACACCCTGCATCTGTTTGACGATGAACCTATGGGGCCTTCCCAGCTGCTGCAGGTGTCGGGTCAGATACCTTCCGAACGGGGCAATGTACTCAATCATAGGTCTAATGAGTGATGAGTACAAGGAGATGATGACCTCCCTTGATCTAGATGTGAATCCCTGCACCATCAGGTGGGCAATGTAGAAGTTCTACCTAACCACGTTAGCAACGTGTGTGTCGAACGAATGGTGACTGACAACCTGGGTCCCCAGATCCCTAGTAACTCCCTCTGTGCTCAATGGATTGCCACCTGTATGGCAGCTAGGGGTAACCTTGTTCTTCCCGAAGGGTATGACTATGCATTACCCGGCATTTAGCTGTAGGCCATGTCCCTGGCAGCAGATATCCATATCTGTGAGGCCCTTCTGAAGGATATCTGTGTCAGATGTCCGTCCCACTATGGCACCCAGTTCGCAGTCATCTGCAAACAATGTCAGCCATAACCCCCCTGTGTTTGCTTGTACTTTGGAAATGTAGATGCAGAAAAAGAGTGGACCCAGGACTGAGCCCCGTGGGACACCGCCTGTGACCGGCAGTAAGTCTGACATGGTGCCAGCAACTATGACCGTGTGGGTTGTGTCACCTAGCCAGTTTGCAACCCATCCTGCGATGTACGGGTTCACATCCAAGCCGATGGGTTTATCAATGATACCCGAGGGGGGTATTGTGTTGAAGGCCTTTGCCAGGTCGAGGTAGGCTGTATGGACTGCCTGACCCTCATCAATGGCCTCGGTGACTGTTCCTAAAACGTCAACCAAGTTTTAAACGCATGATCTGCCTTTGACCAAGCCAAACTGGGTTGGATGCAAAGTATGCAAGTCCCCTATGTCGTCATCTATGAGTTCCATTATGATCCTTCCCCATGGCTTTGCAGATAAGGCTTCTCAAGCTAATGGGACGGTAATAACCAGGGTCAGTGGAGGCACTGCCCCTGTGAAGTGGGACTACAGTCGCCGTGCGCCACAACTTGGGTACGTTACCTGAGGTGAGGCTAAGATTAAACAGCTGTCCTAACTGTGGGTCTAATTCCTCAATGTGATCGCGGAGTACACAGCCGGGACACCATCTGGTCCCATGGATGCTGTGTTCACTGCCTTGGAGAGAGCATGTCCCACCTGTGCGTTACAGAAGTTTTGGGGGCCACAATCTTCTGGTACAGACATCTCTCCATGTGGGGGGGAGGGGGTGGAGATGTTTTCACCGAACCTGTCAGCCAGTATGTTGGCAATGTGTGTATGTTCAGTAAACTTCACATCATTGTGAACCCAGTCAGAGCATATCTGGGAGTGTCCTCCCAGGTGTCCAACATAGCTAAAGAAGGCCGTATGATTGTCTGTCGAGTCCTTGGTGATATATCTGTCGGACTTGCCCTGGATGATGTCATGAGAGCTTGTAGTTCTTCACATATAATGAGCAAGGGTGTCATACCTCACAAGGAGTCTGCTCTGTCTTGTAGTAGCTACCTCCTTTCGTTGTAGAGCTTGTGTATGGCTGGGGTACACCAGACTGGATGCTTGGCATTGGTACAAAGACTCACAGTTGTGTAAGGGATTGCCTGATCCATGCAGTCCTGTAGGTGCTGGTAGAAGGCATATGTAAGTGATTCAGTGGCTTGAGTAATGTTTACCACTGGCTCAGGGGCCTTAAAGGAGACCACACTAGTGTTTAGAAATGTGAAGTCGGCTTTTGAGAAAGCCATATGTATGGTAACCGGCACCACCCACAGCATTGTATGTCAATAGCAGAAGCTATTGTCCAAATAACATATTATTATCTTTATTATTAAAATATTTATTATTATTGATTTAGTTATTTGTTTCAGCTAATTACACTTGAAAATGCCTGGTAAGACCAGGCGAAAGTGCTCGTGATCTACTTGTTATGGTGGTGTCATTCTGACAATAAAGTGGCGATTCTTTCCTATTGGGACTTCTGAGGATTATTTAAAGCAGTTGCTAACCTGCATCTTTGGATGTACACCATTTGGTTTCAGTTTTGAAAAACCTGGTTTTCGTAGCACTACATAATATGGGTAGTCAAACAGACATCCGCGATTGGGAACATACAGCAGCAGTCAAAACCACTGGCCAGATGGACACAGTCCAACAAGTTCTACACCTTACATATGCACATTGGTGTCCATTGTAGGACCCAAAAATTGATCCGTACGCAATATCAACCAGCTGCAACCGTTCCACCCAGAAGAAGCGACAGCCGTGACTACGGCACAGCTAGACATATGCACCACCAGCGTGTTTAAGATTGATGACAAGTGTCCATGAAATGCAGGACATATGAACAGAAAGCCCCAGATTGTCGAGTCCATAGAAGTGCGTCCACATCCCAGTCCCGCTCACATGAAGGATGTGTAATGGGTACCATCGAGGGTTGCAGCCATGGGACCCTGGGTATGCAGAAATGGGGCTCGGTGTTGTTTGGCAGATAATCCGTTGTCCTGCCCCGTGGGAGGGATGTGGGTATAGCACATGCCTTACTCCCCACTAATAATGCAAAGCATCCACTGGATAATGCTAAATGCAGGTGTGAAATGTGTACAGCCCTATACCAGTGTCCAGTAGGCAATTCCCATGGATGGACAAGCGTACAACCAAGATGGCACCCATAACTGCAAACCTGGTGGAATTACACAGCCGCAGTAAGGCATAACACAGGGAATACAGATAGGGACTACAGTAGACACTCCCCATACAAAGTCAGACCGCCGTGCAAATACCGGCGTACACAGCACTCAATCTGCCAGCAATAAAATGGGGATCACTCGCTTCCATACTGCGGAAGAAATGGGCGACCTGTGGAACACATACTAATGGCACACCAACAACGTCAACTAGGAAGGTCATAGGATGGTTAAACTATGGCGTTCCCACTTATGAAGAACATCCTTCAATGAATTGGAAGGATCCACATGTTTTGGTGGTGTTATTTTGACAATACAGTGGCGGATATTTCCTATTGTGACTTCTGAGGATTATTTAAAGCAGCTGCTAACCTGCGTCATTGGATTTACACAATTTGGGTTCATTTTAGAAACACCTGGTTTTCGTAGCACTTCATAATATGGGTAGTCAAACAGACATCCGCGACTGGGGAACATACAGCAGCAGTCAAAACCACTGGCCAGATGGACACAGTCCAACAAGTTCTACACTTTACATATGCACATTGGTGTCCATTGTAGGACCCCAAAAATTGATCCGTACGCCACATCTACCAGCTGCGATCGAGCGACCTTGAAGGAGTGAACAGCCGTGACTACGGCACAGCTAGACATATGTACCAACAGCGTGTTCAAGGTTGATGACAAGTGTCCATGAAATGCAGGACATATGAACAGAAATCCCCAGATTGTCGAGTCCATAGAAGTGCGTCCACATCCCAGTCCCGCACACATGAAGGATGTTTAATGGGTACCGTCGAGGGTTGCAGCCATGGGATCCTGGGTATGCAGAAATGGGGCTCGGTGTTGTTTGGCAGATAATCCATTGTCCCGCCCCGTGGGAGGGATGTGGGTATAGCATATGCCTTACTCCCCACTAATAATGCAAAGCATCCCCCGGATAATTCTAAATGCAGGTCTGAAATGTGTACAGCCCTATACCAGTGTCCAGTAGGCAATTCCCATGGATGGACAAGCGTACGACCAAGATGGCACCCATAACTGCAAACCTGGTGGAATTACACAGATGCAGTAAGGCATAACACAGGAAATACAGATAGGGACTACAGTAGACACACCCCATACAAAGTCAGACCGCCGTGCGAATACCGGCGTACACAGCACTCAATCTGCCAGCACCAAAAGGGGGATCACTCGCTGCCATACTGTGGAACAAACGGGAGACCTGTGGAACACATACTAATGGCACACCAACAACGTCAACTAGGAAGGTCATAGGATGGTTAAACTATGGCGTACCCACATATAACGAACATCTTTCAATGAATTAATAGGATCTACATGTTTTGGTGGTGTTATGTTGACAATACAGTGGCGGATATTTCCTATTGGGACTTCTGAGGATTAGTTAAAGCAGTTGCTAACCTGCATCATTGGATTTACACCATTTGGGTTCATTTTAGAAAAAACAGGGTTTCGTAGCACTACATAATATGGGTAGTCAAACAGACATCCGCAATTGGGGAACATACAGCAGCAGTCAAAACCATTGGCCAGATGGACACAGTCCAACAAGTTCTACACTTTACATATGCACATTGGTGTCCATTGTAGGACCCAAAAATTGATCCATACGGAATTCCATCCAGCTGTTATCGTTCTACCAGAAGAAGCGACAGCCGTGAGTACGGCACAGCTAGACATATGCACCACCAGTGTGTTTAAGGTTGATGACAAGTGTCCATGAAATGCAGGACATATGAACAGAAATCCCCAGATTGTCGAGTCCATAGAAGTGCGTCCACATCCCAGTCCCGCACACATGAAGGATGTGTAATGGGTACCGTCTAGGGTTCCAGCCATGGGATCCTGGGTATGCAGAAATGGGGCTCGGAGTTGTTTGGCAGATAATCCGTTGTCCCGCCCCATGGGAGGGATGTGGGTGTAGCACATGCCTTACTCCCACTAATAATGCAAAGCATCCACCGGATAATGCTAAATGCAGGTGTGAAATGTGTACAGCCCTATACCAGTGTCCAGTAGGCAATTCCCATGGATGGACAAGCGTACGACCAAGATGGCACCCATAACTGCAAACCTGGTGGAATTACACAGCTGCAGTAAGGCATAACACAGGAAATACAGATAGGGACTACAGTAGACACACCCCATACAAAGTCAGACCGCCGTGCGAATACCAGTGTACACAGCACTCAATCTGCCAGCACCAAAAGGGGGATCACTCGCTGCCATACTGTGGAACAAACGGGCGACCTGTGGAACACATACTAATGGCACACCAACAACATCAACTATGAAGGTCATAGGATGGATAAACTATGGCGTACCCACATATAAAGAACATCTGTCAATGAATTAATAGGATCTACATGTTTTGGTGGTGTTATTTTGACAATATAGTGGCGGATATTTCCTATTGGGACTTCTGAGGATTATTGAAAGCAGTCGCTAACCTGCATCTTTGGATGTACACCATTTGTTTTCAGTTATGAAAAACCTGGTTTTCGTAGCACTACATAATATGGGTAGTCAAACAGACATCCGCGATTGGGGAACATACAGCTGCAGTCAAAACCACTGGCCAGATGGACACAGTCCAACAAGTTCTACACTTTACATATGCACATTGGTGTCCATTGTAGGACCCCAAAAATTGATCCGTATGCCACATCTACCAGCTGCGATCGAGCGACCTTGCAGGAGTGAACAGCCGTGACTACGGCACAGCTAGACATATGCACCAACAGCGTGTTCAAGGTTGATGACAAGTGTCCATGAAATGCAGGACATATGAACAGAAATCCCCAGATTGTCGAGTCCATAGAAGTGCGTCCACATCCCAGTCCCGCACACATGAAGGATGTTTAATGGGTACCGTCGAGGGTTGCAGCCATGGGATCCTGGGTATGCAGAAATGGGGCTCGGTGTTGTTTGGCAGATAATCCGTTGTCCCGCCCCGTGGGAGGGATGTGGGTATAGCACATGCCTTACTCCCCACTAATAATGCAAAGCATCCCCCGGATAATTCTAAATGCAGGTGTGAAATGTGTACAGCCCTATACCAGTGTCCAGTAGGCAATTCCCATGGATGGACAAGCGTACGACCAAGATGGCACCCATAACTGCAAACCTGGTGGAATTACACAGCTGCAGTAAGGCATAACACAGGAAATACAGATAGGGACTACAGTAGGCACACCCCATACAAAGTCAGACCGCCGTGCGAATACCGGCGTACACAGCACTCAATCTGCCAGCACCAAAAGGGGGATCACTCGCTGCCATACTGTGGAACAAACGGGAGACCTGTGGAACACATACTAACGGCACACCAACAACGTCAACTAGGAAGGTCATAGGATGGTTAAACTATGGCGTACCCACATATAACGAACATCTTTCAATGAATTAATAGGATCTACATGTTTTGGTGGTGTTATGTTGACAATACAGTGGCAGATATTTCCTATTGGGACTTCTGAGGATTAGTTAAAGCAGTTGCTAACCTGCATCATTGGATTTACACCATTTGGGTTCATTTTAGAAAAAACAGGGTTTCGTAGCACTACATAATATGGGTAGTCAAACAGACATCCGCAATTGGGGAACATACAGCAGCAGTCAAAACCATTGGCCAGATGGACACAGTCCAACAAGTTCTACACTTTGCATATGCACATTGGTGTCCATTGTAGGACTCCAAAAATTGATCCGTACGCAATATCTACCAGCTGCGATTGAGCGACACTGAAAGGGTAACACATGTGACTACGGCACAGCTAGACATATGCACCACCAGCGTGTTTAACGTTGATGACAAGTGTCCATGAAAGGCAGGACATATGAACAGAAATCCCCAGATTGTCGAGTCCATAGAAGTGCGTCCACATCCCAGTCCCGCACACATGAAGGATGTTTAATGGGTACCGTCGAGGGTTGCAGCCATGGGATCCTGGGTATGCAGAAATGGGGCTCGGTGTTGTTTGGCAGATAATCCGTTGTCCCACCCTGTGGGAGGGATGTGGGTATAGCACATGCCTTACTCCCCACTAATAATGCAAAGCATCCACCGGATAATGCTAAATGCAGGTGTGAAATGTGTACAGCCCTATACCAGTGTCCAGTAGGCAATTCCCATGGATGGACAAGCGTACGACCGAGATGGCACCCATAACTGCAAACCCGGTGGAATTACACAGCTGCAGTAAGGCATAACACAGGAAATACAGATAGGGACCACAGTAGACACTCCCCATACAAAGTCAGACCGCCGTGCGAATACCGGCATACACAGCACTCAATCTGCCAGCAACAAAATGGGGATCACTCGCTTCCATACTGCGGAACAAATGGGCGACCTGTGGAACACATACCAATGGCACACTAACAACTTCAGCTAGGAAGGTCATAGGATGGTTAAACTACGGCGTTCCCACTTATAAAGAACATCCTTCAGTGAATTAATAGGATTAATGTCAATTGACCATGGAATACACCTAATCAACATCAAAGAACCGCTGGCACCTTATGGCACACAATCCAAAACACACATAGGTAGATGAAACAGTCAACGTCGAAACTATCCAGGACAGTGCCCAAATGGTATACAAAGTTTCCTTCATAGACAAGTAACCGCTTTCACCCGTAGGCTACGTCAGACTTACACATAACATAGACGCATCCAGGCTTTAAATATCCCTCCTTACACTTTCATTGGTCAATTTCTCAGCAAACAATGAACAATTAACCACAGCATATAAAGCACAGACGCAATGTTAACTACACACACATATATTAACATCTCCAAAAACATCCTATTACAACATGTATTATATGATACTGTACTATGCCTAATACTCATCAATCAAAGATCCAAAGATATATATAAAAGATATGTATATCATATCAATGTAATACAGTGGTAAACAGCTGAAGGAGTGGACTAATGTGTGTTAACTGTATATCTGTACCTAAACTACATTCCTGTTACTTGGGTTTAAGCCACCTGCTCCTCAAAAGAGGCTTAATCAGTGTTTCATCAGTCAGCCCTGGTGTGTGGTCAACCCTACCCCTAATAATCCATCTCAATCGGCATTCTAAAGCATAGTTGATGAGGTCCACCCTCTGGTATTATAACCTAGCCTTTGTAAAACACTGAATGTAAACATATGCCTTGTGATGTGCTCATAGCCGGCCGTAGGCATACGCCAATCCTGCGGCTGCCTAGGGCGCCGCACTGGTAGGGCCACCTGTCTAGTAGGTATGTCATGTAGGTACACCAGGATAGGGGCACCATGTGTTGTGGTGGTGGGCGCCATGGAGCCCTATAGCCTAGGGCAGCGGTCGATCTAAGGCCGCTGCCGTAGGAGGGGTAGTACGGTCTGCAGGTATGTGCTGAAGTGCACATGAAACAGCGGTCTACAAGGATTACCCATAGTGGCGACACCTGCACAGATGGCTATAGCGGGACACACACATGACCATGCATACAGCACAGTTAGACATACACACACCATAAACAGGCAATTATACGCAAGGTTTATGGCGTGTACGGGTACAGTGTCAGTACAGCAAGTATAGCTGTCTGCCACGATATCCAGAAGATGTCTCTAGGGTGTTCTGGAATACGGACGTTGCATGGACAATGAGTGGATATGCATCGTACCACAGTTCTATGTGTCAGCCGTGCAAATATGCGATACATGGGACAGACAGCTGTCCATGCAAGAGCAGCGCTATGGGCACAACATAGGTATGTACATATACAACGAGAGAGATATACACGGACACATGTGGCAAGGCCGTGAGTGTAACGTACACAGCACCACACCACAGCAGGGTGCATGTGGAGAACACGCTACGGAGGTCGCCAACCACAGCAGGCACACAGGCAGTCCACGAGCTGCGTCTCACCATCCACAAACACAGGGATTGCGGCAGGATATAAGTGTTCTATGGAAACTCTAAAGCCATACCCTATGAACCCATGCGGCTGGGAGCATAGACACACACACACACATCTGGTAGGCATGGTGATTGACCACACCCCCACATACCCAACCGCACAACAGTATGACACAGGTATGGAACGCGCTACATGGACCACTGAACACAGCACCGTCAGAGGCACACGTCCAGGTGGGTGACAACATCCGTAAAGGAATAGCCGCCGATAGCCAAGGTATGTGTTGCCAAGTGTCTAAAATAACTACACTCTACTAGGGCAGCTGTGAACACACACACCCCACACACACACGGGGAAGGACCGGGTGTCGAACCTACGCCTACCTACATGAACTCACTACAGCATGATGCATTTACAGAACGCGCTACCGAGATTACTGAGCACAGCGCTGTCAGACGCATACTTCTAGGCAGGTGACATCATCCGTAAGGGAATAGCTGACAATAGCCAAGGTATGTGTTGCGAAGCGTCTAAAAGCATGTTAATATGCAGAGGCAGCTGGAAACACACACACACACACACCTCACACACACACGGGGAAGGGCTGGGAGTTGAACCTACGCCTACCTACATAAACGCACTACAGCATGATGCATTTACAGAACGTGCTACCGAGATTACTGAGCACAGTGCTGTCAGAGGCATACTTCTAGGCAGGTGACATCATCCATAAGGGAATAGCTGACAATAGCCAAGGTATGAGTTGCGAAGCATCTAAAAGCATGTTCATCTGCAGAGGCAGCTGGAAACACACACACACACATCTCACACACACACGGGGAAGGGCCGGGAGTCGAACCTACGCCTACCTACATGAACTCACTACAGCATGATGCATTTACAGAACGCGCTACCGAGATTACTGAGCACAGTGCTGTCAGAGGCATACTTCTAGGTGGGTGACATCATCCGTAAGGGAATAGCTGACAATAGCCAAGGTATGTGTTGCGAAGCATCTAAAAGCATGTTCATCTGCAGAGGCAGCTGGAAACACACACACACACACACACACACACACGGGGAAGGGCCGGGAGTTGAACCTATGCCTACCTACATGAACTCACTACAGCATGATGCATTTACAGAACGCGCTATCGAGATTACTGAGCACAGCGCTGTCAGAGGCATACTTCTAGGCGGGTGACATCATCCGTAAGGGAATAGCTGACAATAGCCAAGGTATGTGTTGTGAAGCATCTAAAAGCATGTTCATCTGCAGAGGCAGCTGGAAACACACACACACACACACACACTCCTCACACACACTCAGGGAAGGGCCGGGAGTCGAACCTACGCCTATCTACATGAACACACTATAGCATGATGCATTTACAGAACGCGCTACCGAGATTACTGAGCACAGCACTGTCAGGAGGCATACCCCTAGGTGGGTGGTATCATCTGTAGAGGCAAGGCAGCCGATAGGGAATGAAGACAGAGTGCGCAGTCACACAGCATGTTACCATCCCAAGGTGGGCGTACAGTAACACGGTAGTGCTGCAGTCGGGAATACCAACTAACTACGGAGCAGTACATCACGACATGGATACGGGATGCACCACATACAGTATACCCTATGAGAGGGCATCCGGTGTGCACGATGTAGGCAGCCATTGTGGCATAACAACCACATATGACTCACCTGGATGGTCACCATGGCTATGCAGGATGTCATTGGCCATGGCTACACACCTAGTAGCAGACATCGGTGCCGACTGTAGTGTGTACCCCCGAATGGTGTACTGGCCATGCCCTCACACCTAGCGGTTGCGAAGGGGAGACAGACATGCTCACGGGGTATCAACGCAGACGGGCGTGGTGTGCACTGTACTGTGTGTCCATCTACACAGCTGCTTACTGGGCATGCTCAGACACTTAGAATCTGCACAGTGCAGACATGCATACACATGGGGCGACGGCATGGGAGGCAGAATGTGGACCGTCGTGTGTGTCCACCCACACAACAGCAACCCGGCCATGCTCACACAATTAGTGTGTGCTACGCGCCGTCCGGCATGCAGACAGAGTGCACACACCGCAAGTCACGGCCAGGTAAACCTGTACACATGCACAGGGTGGACACACATGCAGTCACACGTACACACACAGATGACAGCACAGGCGTCACAGGTGCAGGCTGAACATGTACACACTGCAGTGAACACTGTAGCTGCTATGCCAGCACCATGTCATCGGTGCAGCAGTATGCCTCACGGTCCAGCAACTGCATGTGACATATGTCCAGAAGACTATGTGGCGGTGTACGTCCGTCGTGCAGAGTACACATGTACTATCAATGATCCCACAGGTGTGATGTAGTCCACCCATACCGGTATACACGGACAGGCGTGCTCCACACATACCATGGGCCTGACACAGATATGACACATGACTGCAGCTGTACCACAGTGAAACAATGTCCGGATATGTCACATATGTGATTTCCTGGCTGTGTGCATGGACTGCACGCAGGACACATACGAAGCCTGTGATGTACCACATGCATAACACAGGCGTATGCGGTAATACACACATGAAGGGAAGGCAGACACATGTCTGTGGTATGCACCCCCTACAGGGTGTAGCGGTGTTCACTGGGACACATACCCTTGTACAGTTTGCCTGTGACAGCTGTGATACCATACCACAGTCCATGTTCCATGTATGTTGACACACATGTCACAACGTAGCAATGCATACACACATGGCAACAGGGGATACATGTGACACGTGTACTGTGCACGGTGCAGCCGTGCATGAGCGGTGTCTGGTGTCCGTAACACAGTTGCAACCCCCTACCACATGCATACCCATCATGGGGGTCGTCATATGGTGGCATAGTAACAGCACGCATGGCAGTCTGTGTGTACACCATGTGTTTAAACACCTGTCCACATGCATGTGTGCAGGTGCTGGTCACAGGTGTGTCACACACCATCCTACCCTGCCATGTGCATACAGTCTGCTATGTCGCCTTTACATGACAGCGCTGCCATAATGCATACCCATCGGCCATGCGTCATCGACCATATGTCACATGGCCACTGTAACCCCTACCACCTTCCAAGTGCAAATATTGGCACAGCTGCCAGATACAGTGGTAGTACGCAGGATGCACCACATACCGCTGCACGCCTGCACATATCCCATGTAGCGGGTGTGGCATTCCTAGCACCAACGTGTGCAGGAATGTGTGCCCATGTATGCCACAGATCGGGGGGACTATGTGCCACGTGCCACACATCACTGTACACCATGGTAGAGATCTGTACCTACCTCAGTGTGGGGTGCATCGATGTGGATGGTGCAGTACATGCAACACGTCATCCCTCCATGAAGACATGTGTGGTCACCACCATGTCAGTGTGTCAACATGTGTGTATGTCTGCTGCCTGTTGTGAGGGTGTATGCAGATATAGTGTTGTGACTGGACACTGACCACACAGGGTGACCATCCCGTACTGGTGCTGCATTGTACAGCCCTGTCAATGCCATACCTGTGAGCCTTACTGGCCACCTGTGCAAGACCACCCCCTGTGACATGGTGCGTGGGTGCATTGTCTTGTGAGGGTGCTGACCACACAGACAGGTGTCCCCATCTGCACACAATGGTGTGTGTGCCATAGAGGTGTACGCACCGCGATTGCAGACATATTCCTGTATCGGTACAGCATCTGACTGCTGCACACCGTGCACCACAGCTGACAGGTGACACCTGCGGTCAGTAGCCAGCACACTGCGTACGACACCTGCAGAATGTCACCATACCTGTACTGTGTCATGCCATGTATGTGATGTCTCTGTCCACCGTAGCCTGTGGCACCGACCACAGGCGTCAGGTGCAGTATATGTGTGGACATGTGCGTCATGTACCGTGTAAGCAACGTTACACTGTATCTGGCTCTGTGCTCCGCAGGTTTATGTGTATAACCTCTCTTCTTGCAATCCTGACTGTCTGTTCCCTATATCACAAAAGCTCTGCACCTGCTCCCATAGTATTCCTACATAGGTAAAGTACATGTATACTAAATGGAGTACTACACTGGCCTAGAATCCCCTTGTGTACCCACTTCCCTATAGGTGCCTTCTGACCCGGTTACACAGCAAATGCATTCACGTTCTCTGGCATGTCGAAGGGTCAATTGCTAGCGACCTCTCCTGTTCAGATGGTGAATCTGGGCGTCCTGGGCACTGTTACAAGTGCCTCATGGACACAGACAAGCCGCACCTCTTCCAATGAACATAATACATGTGACAGATGCAACTATATAGCCAGACAGGGGGCTGTGCTCTCTCAAACCATGACCAGCAAGACCAAGCGGGAGGGGAAGGACACCATGCACACCACAAACCCAGTGTCACATGTGACTATCACAAATGCTAATCAAACACATGAACACACTAAGACATACCTTGAGGCACTGTTAAAACATGTCACGAATCTAACGAGCCCTCTGAAGCAGACACACAAGCAACTGCCTCCACAAGACATAGGACATGCAACACATAGTTCTCAATGTCAGTGTGCTAAACAGTCAAAGCCCCAAAGGCAACACACACACTGCCAGACATACTTGTAATGGGTGACACCACTGTCAGACACACCGACGTCCCACCCACCAGACTGAACAAGGGAATGATCACAGTAGGCTGCCTGCTGGGCGCTGGAATCCGCCACATAACACACGCACTCAGGTCACTCCGCAGCATGTACAGGTATGACGCGGTCATTGCCCATGCTGGTGTCAACGACTGGAGACATACCACCCTGGGATACATTAAAGGAGACATAGAGGGCCACTCAGATTGTGTAGCCCAGGCCAGTATGTCCCTGACCCTGGGCAGTATCCCACCCTCATCAAGTATGATGCCACTATACTGGCTCCAAGTGGTCACCCTTGATAATGTGCCTGGTTACCGGTGTCAGTCTGAGGGGATCCAGATTCCTCATACCTGGGATGACATGCTTGGCACGCTACGCCCCTTCACAAGGTATGGCTCACACCTGTCGCCCCTGGTCTTCAAGGGTTTGGCTAAGGCACCTGCCACCCCCACAGTGCCCACTGCAGGCAAGGCTGGAATGATAAACCTACCACCCTACACTACAAACCTGGAGAACAGACAGGGTAATACTGCTCAGTGCCAGTGGTCTACACCCAAGCTGCAGACCCTCAAATGCCCTCCTCAGTATGGAGGACATCGATGTCAGTGCTGTGACTGAAACATTGATCAGGGCTGCTGAGAGCACCCCAGCACTATCGGGTCATACCCCATATCACGCGTTCAGGACCATAACCCGGACCTAACACAAAAGGAGGGGGAGTCTCCATTTCCATGAAGGATACACACACCTCCAGGTTGGCAGAAATGCACGTAGCAGCGGGGAATATCCAGGTGCAATTAACCATGGGTAGGACTGCCCTACAGTTTGTTGCATGCTACAGACCACCCTCCCAAACCCAGGATACCTGCACAGCCTTCGTGAAGACACTGGTGAGTGTGAATGCTCTCATAACACCGTCATATTGGGTGACATCAACCACCCATACATAGACCGGGAACATTACCCAGGACACAACACCCCACACCAAAGGTTCCAGGTGTTCATACACCTGCATGCTGTGGAACAACCATGCACCATATCCACAAGGGGGGGAAGTATACTAGTTTTGATCATCACACATGGGGACGACATGCTCCACACAGGATGTACATCCCTCAATGGTGAGGTCAGACCATATAGTGAACTCACTGGAGATCCGCATCCTGCACCCAACACCGACATGGGAGACCACAGTGACGACCTCTCCACAGTGAACCACACACGTCATACGACCGGTGTGATACCCTACAAGGCTTCCATGCCAGTGGTAAACACAGGCCACACTGATAAAACCCTTACAAATGCCTTCTATGAGCACCCCCAGGAATGTCTGCACCAAGCGATCCTGATAACATCAGGACCTTGTCCACCGAAGGCAGGCACATGGTCTGGTGGACCCCAGCCATTGACAAACCGTACAACAAGAGTTGAGAGCTAATACATGACAGAGCAATATCAGTACCAGGGAAGGCATCACTGATTAATACCGGCGTTAACATACGATCACTCATACAATCATCCAAGGCCGCCTGTGGGACTGGTACTGCAAAGGACACATAAGACAACCATAAGGCCTTCCTTAGCTATGGTAGGAACATGGGTGGAAGCACACAGTTATGCCCGGAATTACTCCAGAATGGTACAATGATCACTGAACCCACAGATATTGTTAACAAACCAGCGGACATGTTCCATGCATACATCTACCCTCCCTCCCCCCACGTATCCATCCCACCAGAGTCTAGCCTCCCAAACATCCCGTATGCCCAGGAGAGAGCTGATATCTGTTAAGCAGTGAACACAGCATCAATGGGACCAGATGGTGTCCCCGGCTGTGTGCTACACAACCTCATTGAGGCCCTCACCCCGTACATAAGGCTGCTGTTTCATCTTAGCCTTACTACGGGCTACGTCCCCGATGGATGGCATACGGCAACTGTGGTCCCACTACACCAGGGTAGTGCTCTTATGGACTCTATACATCCCTGCCCTATCAGCTTGACAAGCATTGTCTGCAAAGCTGTGGGGAGGTCCATACTGGAGCCCATAAATAAAGACATTGGTGTACAGCAAATACCGGAACATACCCACATCGGCTTAGTCAAGGGCAGATCCTGCCTCCCAAACCTGGTCGACCTGTTTGGAGGAGTCACTAAGGCCATTGATGGGGGTACGTCAGTTTGCACAGACTACCATGACCTGGCGGGAGCATTCAAACCACACTCCACGTGGGCATCATCGAAAGGCTCACCAGCGTAGATGTAGAGACATATGTCACACGATGGTTTGCCAACTGGATGGAGGTGAAACCCCACAGGGTTTGTGTTCCTGGTGCCATGTCAGACTCCAAGCTGGTCCCGAGTGATGGCCCACAGGGCTCAGTCCTGGGCCCCCTCCTGTTCGGCATTCAACTTTCCAATGTGCATGCAAACATTAGATGATAGTGGCAGACAAGGTATGCAGATGACTGCACACCGACCACCATACTCAACACCCCATCAGACACGGACATCCACCTGGGGTCTCATAGAAATGGATAACTGGTGCCAGAGCCATGGCCTGATGCTACATGCCAGGGAAGGTATAGACCTACCCTTTGGGAAAGACATGTTCACCCCGAATTACCATATAGGTGGTAATCCATTAAACATGGTGGACGTGATCAGGGACATGGGTACCAAACCTGTCGGTAACCTCTCTCGACACTCACATTGCCAATGTGGTTGGGAAGACATTCCACTGTGCCCACCTGGTCATGAAGGGATTCACATCCACATCAGGGGAGGTCATTGTACCCCTGTACTCTTTACACATCAGACCAATGATTGCATACAACGCCACATTTGGAATGTACCTAACCTGACACCTGCAGCACTCGGAAGGACCTCAAACGTTCCACAACACAGGGATAAAGGTGCTGAGACATATGTCACACGCTGCCCGACCGAGGGACTCGGCTGTATACCTTCTCAGCCCGTCTGCTCTGAGGTGATCTGTGCCTGACATACACGGCCATGTCCGACCTGGGTGACATGGACATGTTCCACCTCCTAGGCTCCAAACAAACACGGGCACAGAAGCAACTGACAGAAACCTCAACACGGACATAAATAGGACATGCTGGAGGGACAGGGTCATCGCCCAGAGACCCCCTACAACATGGAAAAGATTCCCAGCCCATGTGAAGCAGAGCCCCTGACTGACTCTGTCCAAGAGTAATCCTGACGTGTGGATGTGTGATCGTAGGTATGCACCAGGCATCATCTCTGTGTCACTGCTGGACAGAGGGACAGCGGACCGATGGATGTAGTATCCTCATCCTAAGGGGTGGTGAAAGCCACACACACTCTGGCTAGGCTTACACATGCCGTAGAGCACATAGCCTGGTATGTACCTATGCACCTATGTAGGGGTCCATGCAGGTTGCGGGTACCTGTGGTATGCTGATATTGCCAGATGTGCCTGTGGGTAACCCACAGCTACACATGGGGGACTGATAACAGTGCTCCCAGTAGGCACATGCAAGTACACCATATTTGGCATACAGTTTACCAGAACCAACATGGTGCTACACATGTAACCGTCACACATACCGTGTACACAGCTCAATGTATGCTGCACCTGCACTACATGGTATGTCTGCTGCATGATGTCAGTACACAACCCACGTCACATACGCACCTGTCACCTGTCATACACAACCACTGCAACATACACATCACACACTATGCGGACACAGGTATCACATACACCTCTCACTATCTTGTCCACCCTGTGCATCAGAATATGTTTGCATAACCGTGCACCGATGGTGTGGATGACAGTGCTGCGGCAGAGGCTTCATCATATGCACAGGGTGATATGTGTGCCAGGGGCATAGGCTGTACCAATGGATGACATCATGTGTGTGTGTAAGGGCCGGTGCATTTACTGGGCATGACTGTGCAGAATGCATGTGGATGTGGTGGAGCCCTACAGTTGTGTCTGCTGTGTGTGGGTATGTGTGTACACAGTTCAGCCATCTGTGATGCCTACACAGGGTATACTTGGCAGCCCCAGACTGTACAGTGCAGGTTGTACGGCTCACTGTGTCCGCCTGCGGCCACGTGACCCTTGCCTGCCTGGGGTCGCACGGGCACTACCGGGTGGAGGTATGGAGTGGCCACTCTCCGATGACACATGTCCGCTGGAACCGTGTCCATGCTGGGACTGGCCAGGGCCATGTCCACGTGGCCTGCTGTGTCCTGGTGTGGTTGGTGTAGCACCAGCTGCACTGCTGCTGCTACCGGCATTGTGTGAGTGGGCATGAGAGGTGGCACGCACACGTCGACCTGCACTAGGTGGTGTTGCTGGCCTACGGCCACGTGTCCTACGCCTCACCCCTACCAGGTGTTCCAGCACAGACAGCTCATGCTCGCGGATTGACATGCCTCGGTCAAGGATTCCAACCATCTCACCTAATTGCCTATCCAGAACATCGGCAAGCTGCTGTTGAGCATTCGCCAATGACTGGATGTTCTCATTTAGGGAACGGATTGCGGCCCTCTGCAGCCTCTGCCCTTCTTGGTTCTGCCATTCAGCACGTGCCTGTGCCGCCATTACAGTCTGGAACATGCGTCTGGTGATACCAGCTGCTGCACCCTGTACGGCAGGTGCATGTCTACCAGAGCTCCTCCTACGAGCAGCACCAGCCACATGCCTGTGTGGCACATCACCAGTCATTACACTGACAACATGGTGTGTACCCGCACCTTCTGTAGCCACCACACATTCCTGCTCAATGCCAACAGACGCTGACTGTCCTTCCTCTATGGGCACCGGTGATGTGGTATGTGTCGGCATCTGAACCGTGTGCGAAGATGAAGGGGACATAGGTGTGATGTTAATCAATGGCAGAGCTTCTGCTCGTGACAACCCTGCCTGTGCCTCATGCATATGGTCATCACCACTAGTATCTGTGGGGACACTAGCATCAGATGGACCGCAGGAGGGGAACGCACCTACACCACCTGTGAATACAAAGACATACTGTAAGATACATTACACACACACAGACACACACACACACATGCAGACACACACACAGACACACACACACACACAGACACACACACGCACGCAGACACACACATGCGGAGACACACACACACTGACACACACACGCAGACACACACACATGCAGACACATCATGCATGTGATATTGCAGATGGCATGCAGCATTCCCACACCACAGCTCAGTGAATGCAGGCCAGACATTAATAGTGGTAGTATGCATACTGCCCTGGGGTGCACACTACATCAAGCAGGTGTCATTTCAGTAGGCATGCAGTACACACATTCATAGTAGTTTGCATGCATCACCGTGATACACCGTGTGGCCACAGGCGGGTTAACAGTACACAAGGCTTGCGTCACTTTGTCATGTACTCCGCCAACATGTGTGATAACATGTGGACATGTGACAATGGTGTCCCACCACATGCACCACATCAAACTGGACGTCACAGTGCAGTGTTATGTGTACAGGCTACAGATAGAATGCATGTGCAACAAGGATGTCTGTGCAGGTGTGGTTGGTGTGATCTGTGTACATAGCTATACAGTGGGGAGTACAGGCACTGTGCCACTGCATGGCAGCAAGACACAGGTATGTTTCTGTGCGATGCATGACATGGACGCATTGCATTGCCATGTCTGCAACACAGTCATGCTGTTCCACAGCACGTATATGGTAGACATTGGTGGCACCTCCAGTGGCTGCAGACAGGCATTGCATTTGTCTGATGTACCACATCAGATGTACAGGGGGTCCACTACAGGTATGACCGCACTATGTGTGGACAAAGTGCAACGGTGACTACCCACTCCAGATGTACTGTGTGGCAACATGCCTGTGGGTATCACCCATGGCCATGTTTGACTGGGTCATGGACAATTGTGTGTGATGGGCATCGTGTTCACATCCCTGTGGTGGCCCATGTGACATACACCCATACTAGTCTGAGGTGTCACAATCCCGAAGGCTATGCAGACATTGTGGATGTCTGCCATGTCGTGCGTAGGTCATGTCATGGTGTGACAATGTTGCAGACAGAACACCACGTGCATGGGACATGTCATGTGCCATGTCACAACGTGTGCACACAATGTAGGGGCATAGGTCACATTGGTAACACCTGTGTGCTGGCCAGATCACAGCTCACTATGTGGTACTGTGTGCGTACCGCAAATGGCATTCTGATGCATACTACACATGCAGCCATTGTAGAACACCTCCACCATTGTATGCATAGCTGACTGCACATATCACACCGATGGGTTATGTGGTGTCATGCCGGTGTATACCAACGGTTGTATCTACTGTACATGGGTGGCATGTGTGTCGGGTGGTGCAACCTGTATACCGTGACTGGAGCAGACCCAGGTGTGCATGTCATACCTGGCCACATGGGGAATATCTATACACTGTAACATGCCTATTACTAGCAACAGTCTCACCTGTGACAGATCCATGGCTGTGCAACATGCCAGATGTACCTGTATAGGGGCGACACAACAGTATACACATTATCCATTACTGTAGCCACAGTAAGCACTGTGCATGTCACATCATGTACCTGTGTGGTAGCATGTGTTATGCACATGTCTGCAAACACAACGTAGCATACTGTAGTATGCAGCTTGTGTGGCCATATACCTGGCATGTGTTGGTACATTATGTGGTGTACTGTGACACCCACACCTACGTCAGTTATCATACACACATGCAAGACTGACTTACCAGGCAGCTCCAGGCTCGTTGGTTGGGAGACACCCACCTCCACAATGGCAGCGAGTGTTTCTGCATGATGTTCCCTGGGTGTCCCCAGACTGGCCAGGAGCTCCTCCATGTGTGTGAGTGGGTGCTGGGTTGGTGGCCCACCACCTGTCCCACCTTGTTCTCTGGCGATTGCGGCGGCACGCTGTTTCGCGTGCCGTATTAGGTCTGTGCAGTGTCGGCGGATCTGCTGGTAGGTGCGGTTGTTGCCACCCATGTTGTTCACCCTCCTGCGCATATCCTGTCACACGTCGTCCCGCTGCTGTACTTGCTGTGGCACATGGCTGAATAGTAGCTCGTAGTTGTCGTGGAGCAATGGTATAATCATGTCATCCTCCTGGCGGCTGAAGGCTGGCAGCCGGGAACGTGGCATTATCTGTAAGACATAATGATGGTGACAGGTCACATTTACACTGATGTACTGGCATACTGCTGGACATACATTGCTATGACATGTACGACATCTGCACAGTAATCTCTGTGATGCATCATGGCAGTGACACAGCTGACGTGTTGCTGTCACACCATTAAGCAGTGGGTATCATATCATATCTGTGTGTCAACTCATCACACTGTACACACACCATGTTGATGGTAGCCTGCTGTGGACATGTGTACCTGCCTGCACCTGTGTTCATACCAGTTGGCACGTGTCCCAATGTGCACACAGTTCTACTGTTCACCTGGATGCTGTGTATATGTCACTAGGCATCACGTACGCAGCCATTATGAACGTCAGCGGTGGCACTGCACACATACACATGGACACCTGTACATGCATGTGTTGTGCCATGTACATCTACACAGCACTGTACGGGTGTTGGACAACCTGCCACGGCTCACCTGTATTGCACATGTGATACACATGGGACATTGTGTAACCATGTGACATTAGCAGGAAAGGTAATGCTTAGCATGTGCACGCACACGTTGTTCACACCAACACACAGCACCTGTGACACCACAGGGTGCATCAGTGCCACATTACTGCTGTGGACGGTTGATAGTGCAAGTGCCATTTGTCCATCGCACCATGTAGGACTGTGATAGCATGTGCAGCCTTGCTGGGCAGGGCTGCATGGTATGGCAGGGTATGTCACATACATGGCACAGGGATGTGTCCCACCTGGGGGGTACTGATATTGGCAGGGTGGCTGTCCATTCCATATGTCATTGCTATGTGTATATGGACATTACACATGTCTATCATCATGGTGTGGACAATGGCCTTCTGCAAGGTAGGCTGCATGCTGCTTGGTGGGGGTGTGTATGGTGCATGCAGGTATCGCACATCCATGCATACACATTACCCCTGACAGGTGCTATGTGCTGCGATATTGTTCAACACAGTGCTGTATGTGCCCACACACTGCTATCCTGTGCACATGGATGGTTGCCTGGCCTGACATGGGTACCATATATGTCTACATCCAGTGCCTGCTGCCACCCCCATGTCAGCTGGTGCACCACACAGCGCCATCCCTCCCACAGGGAGCGTGGTGTTGGGCACAGCATAGGTATCCATGTATGAGGACAGGGATGTTCACATAGCAGGGGCACTGATGGTATCATCCATCGGACCATACACATATGACGCACACCTCACACACACAGCCCATTCAGTATGTTGTTCGCAACACTGACACAGCTATACTGCTAGGCCAGGGACATTCCCAGACGTACATACACAGATGCGTGAACATCTGTCTGTGGCATGGGCTACAATAATGGTGGGGTTCAACACATAACGTGTTTGAGTGTGGCTGGCGCAGACCTTCTGTACACATGTCTACACAGTAAGCCTGTTCTGCAGTAGCCAGTGGTGATGTGCTGTGCACATGTCAATGCTGCACATTGTGTTGGTGTCTGTCTGTCCACAGGCCAGTGGTGGGACACACAGGGGTATTAGTGAACATATATGCATGCCACCCTGTACTGCTGTACTGCTGGCTTCTCGGGTGCTAATGTGTCATGGACATGCACACCTTACCCGAACAGGTGGTAGTGGGTTGCCACCCGTACCCATCTCCTCTTGTGGGTTGCTATGATCCAACACCCTCTTTGTATTGTATGTTCAGGCTATGCACCTGTGTGGGGCATGTGGGCATGCAATGCACTACTGTGTACCTTTGCACCCATTGCAGAACATGTCACACAGGTACACTGGCAGCCATACACTTCACAGCTTGATGACGGTACAACACGTGTTGTACACACGTAACACATATCCTGTGGGACATGGTCATATGCACAGGCCAACAGTCACGTACCACTGCTACCCCTACATGACGGATATGCAGTACATGTGGCGGTACAGCAACTGTCACATGTAGTCGTGCAATGCCCCCCTACCTACATGGCATGGTACTGCCTGTGGGGGATATGCGTCTGCATCCATGCTATGGCCATAGCTGACAGTTGTACATTGATATGTGCAACATACCTCATTTGGTGTTCTCATGGGTGCATGTGCAACATGGCTCCGCATTGTTTGTGTCTGTCACACAGTCATTGTTGTACATGGTTTACATGCCAGCCATGGCGTACTGTGTGTGATTCCATGTACGTCATTGGGATACCAGCATTATACATTATAACGGCGTATTCCAGTCATCACATAGCCTTCCTAGATGACACTGTTAGCCAGCCAGTAGGAGGTGTTCCGCCATCTGCACATAGGTCACACAGTACGAGGGTGGCTGACACCCATTCTGGGGACAGGGTTCTTACAGCTGTGGATGGGTGTGATGCTGTCGACAACCATGACTGCGCCTGATGGTCACATCTGGATGGGTAACATTCACAACACACACCTACCTTCACGTAGTAACACATCATCCACAACAATGGACATTCCTGCCAGAACAATGTGTGCAGTATGTCTGTATGACCACTGCAGGCACCACTGGTAGCCCCCAGCATGGCAGCCAATAGCACCAGTGTATATCCCGTGGAACCATGGGTTACACCATTCACAACACACCTGTCTCAGATGACCCTGTTGTGGATCACAGTGCAGTTCCACACATCATGTTACACTAGGCATCATGCACTGATATGTTGTGGACGTGTGAATGGCTGTGCAACTCAACATATGCACACATGACACATCACCTGGTACAACATGTAGGCAGTGGTCTGAACACAGGGACACTGCACATTGACCTACTCTGTCACTGCAACTGTTGACTATGCTCATACTGTACTTATACAGGCATGTGGTATCTGACCACTATGACAGTCCTGGTCGACCACACTGCTGTGGCACACATGACCTGCGGACATCTGCCTGGGGTGTGGAGCACACATGTACATCTTCACATGCTATACTGCCTCTGTGGCGGTGTCACATGACTGTCTCCAGCAGGGCTGTAACAGGCAGGCACGGCATGGGGTCATGTGGGACAATGCTTGCACCTTCCACTGTGCTGCACACAAGCAAGGCACACACACTACTGCACGACTCACATTTATCGGCAGTGCCTGGGACCTGCCTCCATGCTCTGTACAGCACACCTGCAAGTACAGATTGTACACGGATCATACCTCCCAGACACATACCTGGACTGCAACACACACAGGTGAGGGGATCCCACATCACACAATGTTTTGCACACATACTGGATATTTGCCGAACACAATGCATCGTAGGTGCTCCATGTTCAGATACCCATGTTTGTGACCGCTAGACACATTGTAACATGCAACAGAGCTTACACTGTACACCACAGGTTACATGCTGTCCGTGTTGTCATACTATACATTGGGCCTCAGACGGCTGCTACTGCCATGTGCTGACAGCAACCCACACTTCCCTAGAATGGACACCCATGTACCCACACATGCTTGAGGCATGCACTCCACCTAGCTGGGTGACACATTACACAACACATACCATACCTACACTACCCTCAGCATGCACGATACCTCCATGTGTCTGGTGTGTTAAACCTGCGGTTATCCCCCCTTTGGTAGATGAACATATATGCTTCACGGCCCTGCTAGCCACACCCTGGACACACACCCATCACAGCATACATGGTACATGTGTTCTACAGCCAGTACTACTGACGTCTGCTGACAGGGGTTGTTAATGGCATGGCACCCCGGCAGATGGACAGTGTGTATAACTATGCTGACACATATCACAGTGCACTTCCGTAGCATGTGCGCAATGGTAGGGACCATGCTATTCCATACAGAGACATGGCGGTACTGGCCTTTTCACAGATGCCATGGTGGTGGTCATGTTCCATGCACATCTGCTGTATGGGCACATGTGCAGGCTGTTGCGCGGTGGTGTATATTCACATGTGTGGGGTGCATCACTTGACAGCCATGGTGGGTCCTCGTGGTCCATCACATGCTCCAAGGCTAGCTACCTACACATGACTGCCGCACATTGCAGTGTGGGTCCTCAGGCAGTGTGGTGGTATGTCTGTGTTGTTTGGATACATCCACATTCAATGTTGCGTACAACAGTCACCCAGGCATTGCAGACTGAGATAATGTTGGCAACATGCCAGGCAATGGTGTACCTACCAACAATACACACTCTCACTCACTACAGGGTTGCAATCCATACATGGACATCGTAGTGTCCCTGTGGACACATACATGGTACTGCCATGCACACGTTATGTCCTAAGACACTGTCCGAATGTCACCTTCCGATCTCCCTAGCTGTTATGTCCTGCCAACCTGTTTGGTATGTGTCTCCACACCAGCCCACTGAATTCACTGCTAGCCTGTTGTCGGACATTGTGTACCTTGACCATCACACTGCCGCTTCTATCGCACTACACATGAGTGGCACTGCATTGCACATGTGGGACTGCATTCGTACACCCATGACTGGACCATTCTGTATGGCACTGGGGCACATCCTCACAAACGTGCTTCATGCACTCATTGATGACCTACATGCCTTTACTGGCAACCTTGTTGGGCTTCTGTGTGCCACAGCACGCCACATACACATGCTGGCCACCTGTCATACCATTGCATGGGTGGTTGGTGTGGTACAGAGGGCAACAGATCAGACATTGTCCTCACATTGCCCTTCAGCACCATTCCACGTTCTGGTATTGGCAATGTACACATCCACCGGCACATCATACCCTGTGTTTCAGGCTGTTAGGCTATATGACTCCTGGACAGGACACACAGTGGTGCAAGCATATCATGCTACCTACTACATGTCAGGTACATGTGGCATTACACAGTCCTCAGTCATGGGGCCCCTCATGTTCACTATTTGCTTACATACACAACATGCTGTCACAGAGTACTGTCCACGCCTAGATATCCCACATCTACATACCTGGCACCATTATAGCTCCACCAGCTCATACTGATAACAAACGTATGGGTGTCGGTGTGGCAGATACATCATGTGGGTGTCATGGCATCAGGATGCATGACACATGGTGCATGCACATCACCTTTGCATAGCAACATTCATCCACTGAGTATCACATGGATACTGTCCCCGTACATGCATATCAAATTGTACATGGTTGCTGTACACACAAATGCCCCACATGGTGCTGTGGTTACCGTATTCCACTGTGGCATGGGTACACATCTGCAGGGCCACACCTATCTGTACTGTGTGTGATGCTGGTACATAGGTAGCCATTGTACCTGTGGCATACACACATCTACACACGGGCAGGGTTACAATACCACATTTGTGGTGCACCTTCCACAACGGCTATGACTTTACATGGCACAGCATTGTCATGCCATGATGTGTACCAGGCTCAGACAGTTTACATATGCGGCTGACAGACGGAAAACACATCTGTACACATCTGCATACCACATACACAGGGGTGTCTTCTGCTCTGACATGGACCATGTCCTCCGCATTACTGATGCATGTAGTACTCATACATGGCAATTGCAGTGGGCAGTGTGAACGGACCACTCATGGATATGTGCACACATGGCACATTGCATGGGCTGGGCTTCTGTGTTACTTCCACAGACACAACACACACCATGCTGTGGAACATAGGTCCTGTGCACATCCCACAGGGACACACAGTGGCACTGTTCATGTGATAGCTCCCTTGCTGTTTGAGTGACATGTAGTCATGGTACCACCACAGCAGCAGTACTGTGTAGACATGCAGCTGACACCCACCTCTGCTGTTCACTGGACACTACCATGGGGAGGTGACACTACTGTGTACACTGCACATGTGTTTACACATGGACCTGCCAGACTTCATTGTTGCCCACATTGCACCTGCTACAGATCGTTTGGCCATGGTTACTTGGTGTTCCTTCCATTTCGGATGGCTATTATGCTAATACTCTGTCCCATATGTACAGGCCATACGTATCCTGTTATTGTACATACCAATAGGCCATAACTCCATTATGCATGATATGCCTGTGATATTGTGTATGATGTCTGTCATATCCACCATGACAGCTTTACATTACACATAGTTGACATAGTATCCCCTACTGAAAGGCATACGTGCACGTCGTGCGCACATTACGTATGACATCGATGGTATATGCCCATACACATGTGTGCTGTGACAGTATACATACATGTCCTATCCCCTGCTATGGCACTTCCTTGTTGGACATCCACTGCCAGCATCGGCGTGTGGTGTGGCATTGTTCTCTGTTATGCCCCTGTGGCAGCCCTTGTGTTATCCCGGCTGTGTACATGATGTCCCACTGCTGTGCACACGGTGTCCACAGTCATTGGTATGCTCAGCAGGATAGCACTACATAACCACCTTTCACCACTCTCTGCATTATGGACAAGTATCCTTACTTACAAACACCATTCACATACAGTACAGCTTCGTCATACACATCATGCGTTACACACCCGTACATATCGTGGGTTCTACATACCTTGTCTGTGTTTCCTTCCGTTTTTCATTGCATGTATCGCTATTCCGTTTTCTCACTCTATCCGTTTTGGAGTAGTAGTTCGGTATGAGCATACGGTTTGAATATCCTGGGAGTCATCCTTATATCCGTCGTTACCTGCAACATGTGGGTTCATCACACCAATAGCTGTTCCTCAGTGTGTACTTGTGCGCATATCACCTGTGCATCTACTCCATTCGTACATTACGCGTCATAACTGGGGTATGGTTGCATTCCTCACCTGGGCGTTGGCTATTTGCCCTACCTTCATGGAGATGGTCTGTATTGTGTTATGTTATGTGTAACTGCAGCCGCTATGTGTGGCGTCAGGTACATTTCGCAGTGGTGTTAGCCTTGGATTGTGTGTGTTGGGTATGGTATTATGTTCGACATGTGGGTGTCCCTGTCCTGACGGCGTCTGTTGATGGCGTTTTGCATTCGGATATGTAACATAGCTGTTGTATTCCTTTAAACAACGGATGCAAGTATGCATCCGCTGTTGATAGTGTTTCCCACGTGAGATGTTGCGGTTATGCAGCTGTCATTGACTGCCTGTATGTTTGTGCTGCTATTACGGCTTGTATCCCTTTGATATGTGCGATGGGGAATATCGGAGGTTGTAGGTGACGGATACGGGTTGTGGGCCTTGCATCTCTACATACACGGTATGCTTGTCTGTGTGCTCCATCCCTGCCTGGGAGTTGACAGTTACTTGTCTGTTGTTCTGGGAGTGTAGGTTGTGTTGTTGTCATGTGGTGTTGGTATCGCCTGCGTGTGTGCTTCCTGCATGTATTCCTCTGTCACATCGGTGGTATATCTGCGGTTGTTTGTACGTGACGACTATCCCTTGTCATTCTGTCCCGGATATTTACAGTCATTGTGGTCCTGTACTTGGGATGGCCTGTTTGCCAGTGGTTGCCACCTATTCAGGTGGCGATTGCTTGTTTGACACTTGTAGAACACACAGCGGTGTTTACGGGCCGATACGTGGCCACGATTAGTACCGGGGTAGCACATGCGTATTTCCGCGGTACATACCTATTGCTGTGTAACTTTGCCGACGTATCGTTTTGCAATTAGCATATCGGTGTCAGACATACGGTCATGATTTGTACATACGTCCTTTCCATGTCATGTGGGGTATATTCCTGTGGTACATTCTGGGACATTTTCACTTTGCATCGTTATACATCGCCACACGCCTAGCCAGGGAGGGGCTCTCAGTACTACTTTGGGAGTACTGGTGTACATACGCATGAGGTTACTATACTGTATGCCTACACATGTTATTCCACTCCGCCTCTCACATGGCACCAACATACACATTTTACAGTGGCACACACATTACACTCGCACAGCGAAACACACGGCACCCTCACCACACACATACACATACTGCGGCAGTCACAGGGACGGTTGCACACAGTACCTGTGTGGCCCGCATCACCGGCGGCAGTGTCTACCTCCCCCCTCATATCATCATAGTATTACCCGCACATGTACTGTTACTGTACTGTGGCCTGGCGATCATTCTGACTCGCGGTTATGCATTTCGGTATGTTGACCTTTCCATGGGTGGCGGTTTCCTCTTCTGTTAAACCTCCCGGATGCTCAGGTTGTCTTTCACTATGTTTACTATGTACAGATATCGCGTGTTACTTCTCTGTCACCTTACATCCCTCTGATTCCCTGTCTTACCTGTTGTACTTATATGTATATGTGTACATATATTTCTATGTGTGTAATTATATCTATCTCCATATCTGTATATGCACATATCTACATGTCTATATGTATACACCTTGCAGCGAACGTGGCAGCATACAGCAATGCCGTCTGCTGTAGGACCCGCGTATGGTTCAGGTGTTGGCGTTCCATGCTCTGCTGGCTGTTGGGTGTGCAGTGTTTGGGTGCTGCCTATGTTGGAGTCACACATGGGGTCACCCATACGGTACACTTTACGGGTGGCCATGTTTGTGTGCCGTCCATTTCACTGTGTGTGCAGGTAGGGAGGTGTCAGTCCATGAGGCCTACACTGTCAGAGTATGTGCTATACGTTCCCTCTTTGCCAGGGCATAGGCATATTGGGTACGCCTCCGTCTGCCTACTGGGGCTGGCACAGTGTGTTCATGGTCCTGAACCCTCTGTGCCTGGACTGGCCTTGGCAGTTGTGGTGGGCTTTGTGGCCCTTTACCATTATGTCCCTGCAGCAGCTGCTTCCGCAGGATCATATTATGTAGCATGGCACATACTATGAATATGTGGGCACATGTGCCTGGAGAGTACTGCAGGACTCCACCGGATGTATCCAAGCACCAGAACCGTGATTTCAGCATCCCAAACACACGCTCTATGATTATTCTGGTTTGTGCGTGTGCCTCATTATGGCGTTCTTGCATGTGTGTGTGTGCATTTCTGATGGGAGTCATCATCCACGGCTCCAGTGCATAGCCAGCATCCCCTACAAGGTGGCCTTGTGGGATGTCCCCTGGCGAATACCTGGTACAGCTGTGAGGCATGCCAGATATGGGAGTCGTGGTAGCTTCCAGGGCTGCCAGCACACACATCCATGATAATGCCCTGCGCATTGCACACGACCTGGCAATTGATGGAGGGAATCCCTTGCGGTTTATGTAGCGTCTACCCTGCTCCCCAGGTGGTGACTTGATTTGTATGTGCGTACAGTCTATCGCACCCAGTACCTCCGGGTATTGTGCCACACGGTGGAAGTGGCGCATATTGCTAGCCAACTCCTCCTGAGATCTGGGGAAGTATATATGCTCATTAGCATGTGGTAACATGGCATCCAGAAACTGGTGTAGTACCCTGGATGCTGATGCCTGTGAGATGCCCATTATATCCCCAGTTGGCCTTTGAAAGGTACCTGTGGCCAGTATTCGCAAGCTTACACATACCTTTGTGTCCACTGGGATGGGCTCCCCTCTGTTGTTTCTTGTTCTCAAGTGTGGCCGGCACAGCTCCACTATTTGCTGTAAAGTGTCCCTATCCACCCTGTAACGCTCTACTATCTCCAGGTCTTGTAGCCCCTGGTAGGTTACCCTTGGTCTGAACACTCTCCTTCTCCTCTGAGGCCTACGGTAGTTGTCGGCACCCTCCTCCACAACTCCGTCTGTCTCTAACACATGCTAATGGATCACGGCCACGGTGGCACCCAACATGTACATTTTAAAAGTTCCCCGTGTGTTTACACCTATAGTGCGGCATTTGGGAATACACTGTGTTGTGTGCATTCACACTTTATACTGTTGTGCTGTACACCCGGTGATGTCATAGGGTGTGTCTGTGCGGCCGTATCTGGGGATTATCTTCCATGTTTTACCGTTGGCACTGCAACGCTGTTGCCTTTGGTGTTGCATTACTCTTGCCTGCATTGGATTAGCTTTCGACCTTACCTTACTGTTTCTGCATGTTGCGCCTGCTATTTCCTGGCTTGCATCCTGCAAAGCCCTGTCATGTGTAGTTTCTGGGACATGGCATATCGTGCGTTTTGTGTGCCGCCGCCGTTATGCTGCCTGTCTACTTGGCTCTGCTGTGTCAGTTCTTCACTCTTTGTAATCTGCTACCTCCCCTACTTTCTTTGCATTCATATGCCTCCCCTATCCCGTTTTGCAGGTTTCTGCATGCAGAGTTGTCAGCTGCCGCCAATTGGCCTTCGTGGGTTGATTACTGTTGATTGCTCATTACTACTCCAATTACACTGCTTCCGCATTTCCTCATATTCTCAACATCACCTTCCTGTATCCGTTGTTGATTGCGGGGTGGGCGTCACATGACTGGGTTAAGGGAACGTAGTCATCCTCGTGCACATGCATCTCTGCACGCATTGTGTGCTCTCAGCTCAACTATTTCCCCACACGCCGGTCCTGCAGCTGTGATGTGCAATGTACAGCCCATGTTTGCTGGGCTCCAATGTGCTTCCTCCTACAGTGGCACACCCCTCTGCAGGTGACATGTATTCCCTCTGAGCCACTCCTCGGTGTATTACCGCTGCGCCGTTTGGTACAGCCTTATGCCGGCGGGGGGTTTGCGATTTAGTATTATCTGCCTCATTTGCATGGCATTGACTACTAATTCATAGTTACCGCACCGAACACTGCCGCGACTCCTTGGCAACCCTTGCACCGTGGATGTGGCTTTCCATGCATACCATGGTGTATTGTGGCTGTGAAGCTGATGTGTATTACACTGCTCTTTTATGACATTGTCATATTATTTCATTGTTTAGCACCTTCCGCGGACATGTCCTGGGGTTCTGCTGTGAGTTTCTGTGGACATACCATTTATGTTATTATTTACATGTTGTGCATGTTTTCTTTTGACATTCTCTGTGTCTTTCGCCATTGGCATGTGGCAATAGTGTGATACCTGATGTTGACAGCCTTCCGTTACTCCTATGTTATGTTTGGGTAAATGTAAACCATTTTTTTTTGGTTTACATTGCCGTGCCCTTATGCTATGCCTGCGCCACTTCGTGGATCGCTATATGCCTTCATTTGCATGGTGCAACACCGCACATGGGGTGTTTAGCATACCTACGCCGGAGGCGGCGCAGATCCGGTGCACGCCGGTAGTGCACGTGGAATTGGATCGTACCTGAATTGCTCGGCGGCCATATTTGGCGTTGTAATGCCTACGCTATGCGTCCGCCTGGCACAACGTTCATGAATCCCGGGGATGGTCTATATCTGTAATAGTGGAAAATCTTTTCCATTCCTTAACCATTGTGTTTCTTATAAGGTTGGAACTTCCATTAAATTCAGTCACTAAAGTTTTAAATTTATTTACTACATTATTTTTGCCACCAGTGTGGTGTTTTTCCATTTTTTGGATTATTGTGTGGTGTTTTCTTATCTCACTTAAAAAGTTAATAGAACAGTAGATTTTGCATCAATATACATGTTCTGAAAAAAGGAAGTATAAAACTCTGTGACATTATTGACTGATTGTATTTCTCAGGGCTTAATCAGAAAATAAAAACAATATGAGGGACAGGGAAAAATCAGGGACTTTCTACAAAATCAAGGACAGCTGAGAGGTATGATTGTATGACCAATGGATGGCCGGAATAAGCAATACATTTCCAATTAAAAGAGGCAACTCCTGGACAATGAGCAGTGCCTTTACTGTACAGGAGGTGTGAGGAGGTGTCCCAAAACAATGAGCAGCACATTTCCAAGTAAAGGAGGTGTGTACCAAGGAAAATGAGCAGTACCCAGCGTAAAAAATCCCAAACTGTTTGGAACTCCATAAATAAAGGTCCATACACCAGCAAAAATCTCTAACATATTCACTGGAATCAGACTTCACCATAGCCACAGGAAGCAGATTTTAACATAGCCTGCACAATGAACCAACATGTTATCCAAGCTGCAATTCGCTAATGCTATCCCATAATTCATGAATGCCTGGAAGTGATAAAGTAAGCAACCTTGTCTAAACACACACACACACACACACACACACACACACACACACACACACACACACACACACACACACACACACACTGAAACACAATCTACAAACTTCACTTTTCATCCAGTTTACAAAAACTAAAATGAGACTCACTCTCCCCCAACAATATTCCTTTTGAATATCGACAACTTTCTGCAAAAACATTGTCTTTCTAATTGCTATACTAATAAACAGAGCTATAAAATATCATATGATCTAACAATGCGAAAATAATCCTGTATTACACCATTTCATAAATGCAGAGAGGACAGTGTTAAATCTAATTTCACGCCATTAGCAACTCTAGTCCCCATCTCTAAGATTGTTGAAAAATACATAAACAGCTGCTAGGATATATAAAATAATCACATTAGCTATATGGGTTTTGTCCTGTGAGGGCTATAACAGAGAGTTAGCTTCTAATGCTTCATGTCACATTCCATGCACCCAAACATGGTTATGATCACATACAGTAGGTGACAATCTGCCTCAGCATTTGTCTCTCAGCTTTTTACCAGCTTTTTCTTTCTTCTGCTTTTTCTTGGTAGGAAAGATGCACATATTCTTTCTGTTGTCTTCCTTCAGATCTCACTTTACTCTACAGTATTTCACCCAAAATAGCTGCTCCAGGTACAACCCCCCCTTCAGGAATGGCCAACAACTCTAAACTAGCTAACTTTAGACTTCTTTTAACACAAACCACTAATTCACATCACTAACCAAAAAAAAAAAAAAAAAAAACCTATCAGTGTGTTGTAATTAACAGAACAGGGTTTCTTCCTTTCTTAAATGATTACCTCTATTTAAAATAATGGTTTATTTACAACATTTTTTACAACAGTTGTATGGATTAGAAGATGTTTCACAGTTCTGAGAGATTTGCTTCGTACATTGTCTAGTAGGAGAGTTGACAGACTGCTAGTTCCTTTATATAAACTGTTAGTTAGGCCAATAATCAGTTATTGTGGTTCAGTGTGTATCAGTAATAAAATTCAGTTAAGGATACTTGAAGGCATACAGAGAACCTTCACAAAATAGGCAGCTGGCCGGAGACATTTAAGTTACAGGAACACGCTAAGGATTTTCAAATTATTCGTTTAGGTATAGGCTCTTGAGAGGTGATTTAATGTTAATGTATAAATGTTATAATAGGGAAGTATAGGTTTCTTGTATTGGGGTTGTGTTAGATTATATGCATTTAAACGCTTGTAATAGTGGATGTACACTTCTGCTTGTTAGAATATGTATATATACATACATTAAAGGGTTAAAATTTTCTTAGTTGGAAATAAGTAGAAAAATAATAAAATATACAGTAGAGCAGGTACTACGTATGTTTGGCTTCCTGCTGTGTGTGATACAAAATGTTCTGTGACTGAGGTACTACGTATGTTTGGCATCCTACTGTGTGTGATACAAAATGTTCTGTGACTGAGGTACTACGTATGTTTGGCATCCTACTGTGTGTGATACAAAATGTTCTGTGACTGAGGTACTACGTATGTTTGGCATCCTACTGTGTGTGATACAAAATGTTCTGTGACTGAGGTACTACGTATGTTTGGCATCCTACTGTGTGTGATACAAAATGTTCTGTGACTGAGGTACTACGTATGTTTGGCATCCTACTGTGTGTGATACAAAATGTTCTGTGACTGAGGTACTACGTATGTTTGGCATCCTACTGTGTGTGATACAAAATGTTCTGTGACTGAGGTACTACGTATGTTTGGCATCCTACTGTGTGTGATACAAAATGTTCTGTGACTGAGGTACTACGTATGTTTGGCATCCTACTGTGTGTGATACAAAATGTTCTGTGACTGAGGTACTACGTATGTTTGGCATCCTACTGTGTGTGATACAAAATGTTCTGTGACTGAGGTACTACGTATGTTTGGCATCCTACTGTGTGTGATACAAAATGTTCTGTGACTGAGGTACTACGTATGTTTGGCATCCTACTGTGTGTGATACAAAATGTTCTGTGACTGAGGTACTACGTATGTTTGGCATCCTACTGTGTGTGATACAAAATGTTCTGTGACTGAGGTACTACGTATGTTTGGCATCCTACTGTGTGTGATACAAAATGTTCTGTGACTGAGGTACTACGTATGTTTGGCATCCTACTGTGTGTGATACAAAATGTTCTGTGACTGAGGTACTACGTATGTTTGGCATCCTACTGTGTGTGATACAAAATGTTCTGTGACTGAGGTACTACGTATGTTTGGCATCCTACTGTGTGTGATACAAAATGTTCTGTGACTGAGGTACTACGTATGTTTGGCATCCTACTGTGTGTGATACAAAATGTTCTGTGACTGAGGTACTACGTATGTTTGGCATCCTACTGTGTGTGATACAAAATGTTCTGTGACTGAGGTACTACGTATGTTTGGCATCCTACTGTGTGTGATACAAAATGTTCTGTGACTGAGGTACTACGTATGTTTGGCATCCTACTGTGTGTGATACAAAATGTTCTGTGACTGAGGTACTACGTATGTTTGGCATCCTACTGTGTGTGATACAAAATGTTCTGTGACTGAGGTACTACGTATGTTTGGCATCCTACTGTGTGTGATACAAAATGTTCTGTGACTGAGGTACTACGTATGTTTGGCATCCTACTGTGTGTGATACAAAATGTTCTGTGACTGAGGTACTACGTATGTTTGGCATCCTACTGTGTGTGATACAAAATGTTCTGTGACTGAGGTACTACGTATGTTTGGCATCCTACTGTGTGTGATACAAAATGTTCTGTGACTGAGGTACTACGTATGTTTGGCATCCTACTGTGTGTGATACAAAATGTTCTGTGACTGAGGTACTACGTATGTTTGGCATCCTACTGTGTGTGATACAAAATGTTCTGTGACTGAGGTACTACGTATGTTTGGCATCCTACTGTGTGTGATACAAAATGTTCTGTGACTGAGGTACTACGTATGTTTGGCATCCTACTGTGTGTGATACAAAATGTTCTGTGACTGAGGTACTACGTATGTTTGGCATCCTACTGTGTGTGATACAAAATGTTCTGTGACTGAGGTACTACGTATGTTTGGCATCCTACTGTGTGTGATACAAAATGTTCTGTGACTGAGGTACTACGTATGTTTGGCATCCTACTGTGTGTGATACAAAATGTTCTGTGACTGAGGTACTACGTATGTTTGGCATCCTACTGTGTGTGATACAAAATGTTCTGTGACTGAGGTACTACGTATGTTTGGCATCCTACTGTGTGTGATACAAAATGTTCTGTGACTGAGGTACTACGTATGTTTGGCATCCTACTGTGTGTGATACAAAATGTTCTGTGACTGAGGTACTACGTATGTTTGGCATCCTACTGTGTGTGATACAAAATGTTCTGTGACTGAGGTACTACGTATGTTTGGCATCCTACTGTGTGTGATACAAAATGTTCTGTGACTGAGGTACTACGTATGTTTGGCATCCTACTGTGTGTGATACAAAATGTTCTGTGACTGAGGTACTACGTATGTTTGGCATCCTACTGTGTGTGATACAAAATGTTCTGTGACTGAGGTACTACGTATGTTTGGCATCCTACTGTGTGTGATACAAAATGTTCTGTGACTGAGGTACTACGTATGTTTGGCATCCTACTGTGTGTGATACAAAATGTTCTGTGACTGAGGTACTACGTATGTTTGGCATCCTACTGTGTGTGATACAAAATGTTCTGTGACTGAGGTACTACGTATGTTTGGCATCCTACTGTGTGTGATACAAAATGTTCTGTGACTGAGGTACTACGTATGTTTGGCATCCTACTGTGTGTGATACAAAATGTTCTGTGACTGAGGTACTACGTATGTTTGGCATCCTACTGTGTGTGATACAAAATGTTCTGTGACTGAGGTACTACGTATGTTTGGCATCCTACTGTGTGTGATACAAAATGTTCTGTGACTGAGGTACTACGTATGTTTGGCATCCTACTGTGTGTGATACAAAATGTTCTGTGACTGAGGTACTACGTATGTTTGGCATCCTACTGTGTGTGATACAAAATGTTCTGTGACTGAGGTACTACGTATGTTTGGCATCCTACTGTGTGTGATACAAAATGTTCTGTGACTGAGGTACTACGTATGTTTGGCATCCTACTGTGTGTGATACAAAATGTTCTGTGACTGAGGTACTACGTATGTTTGGCATCCTACTGTGTGTGATACAAAATGTTCTGTGACTGAGGTACTACGTATGTTTGGCATCCTACTGTGTGTGATACAAAATGTTCTGTGACTGAGGTACTACGTATGTTTGGCATCCTACTGTGTGTGATACAAAATGTTCTGTGACTGAGGTACTACGTATGTTTGGCATCCTACTGTGTGTGATACAAAATGTTCTGTGACTGAGGTACTACGTATGTTTGGCATCCTACTGTGTGTGATACAAAATGTTCTGTGACTGAGGTACTACGTATGTTTGGCATCCTACTGTGTGTGATACAAAATGTTCTGTGACTGAGGTACTACGTATGTTTGGCATCCTACTGTGTGTGATACAAAATGTTCTGTGACTGAGGTACTACGTATGTTTGGCATCCTACTGTGTGTGATACAAAATGTTCTGTGACTGAGGTACTACGTATGTTTGGCATCCTACTGTGTGTGATACAAAATGTTCTGTGACTGAGGTACTACGTATGTTTGGCATCCTACTGTGTGTGATACAAAATGTTCTGTGACTGAGGTACTACGTATGTTTGGCATCCTACTGTGTGTGATACAAAATGTTCTGTGACTGAGGTACTACGTATGTTTGGCATCCTACTGTGTGTGATACAAAATGTTCTGTGACTGAGGTACTACGTATGTTTGGCATCCTACTGTGTGTGATACAAAATGTTCTGTGACTGAGGTACTACGTATGTTTGGCATCCTACTGTGTGTGATACAAAATGTTCTGTGACTGAGGTACTACGTATGTTTGGCATCCTACTGTGTGTGATACAAAATGTTCTGTGACTGAGGTACTACGTATGTTTGGCATCCTACTGTGTGTGATACAAAATGTTCTGTGACTGAGGTACTACGTATGTTTGGCATCCTACTGTGTGTGATACAAAATGTTCTGTGACTGAGGTACTACGTATGTTTGGCATCCTACTGTGTGTGATACAAAATGTTCTGTGACTGAGGTACTACGTATGTTTGGCATCCTACTGTGTGTGATACAAAATGTTCTGTGACTGAGGTACTACGTATGTTTGGCATCCTACTGTGTGTGATACAAAATGTTCTGTGACTGAGGTACTACGTATGTTTGGCATCCTACTGTGTGTGATACAAAATGTTCTGTGACTGAGGTACTACGTATGTTTGGCATCCTACTGTGTGTGATACAAAATGTTCTGTGACTGAGGTACTACGTATGTTTGGCATCCTACTGTGTGTGATACAAAATGTTCTGTGACTGAGGTACTACGTATGTTTGGCATCCTACTGTGTGTGATACAAAATGTTCTGTGACTGAGGTACTACGTATGTTTGGCATCCTACTGTGTGTGATACAAAATGTTCTGTGACTGAGGTACTACGTATGTTTGGCATCCTACTGTGTGTGATACAAAATGTTCTGTGACTGAGGTACTACGTATGTTTGGCATCCTACTGTGTGTGATACAAAATGTTCTGTGACTGAGGTACTACGTATGTTTGGCATCCTACTGTGTGTGATACAAAATGTTCTGTGACTGAGGTACTACGTATGTTTGGCATCCTACTGTGTGTGATACAAAATGTTCTGTGACTGAGGTACTACGTATGTTTGGCATCCTACTGTGTGTGATACAAAATGTTCTGTGACTGAGGTACTACGTATGTTTGGCATCCTACTGTGTGTGATACAAAATGTTCTGTGACTGAGGTACTACGTATGTTTGGCATCCTACTGTGTGTGATACAAAATGTTCTGTGACTGAGGTACTACGTATGTTTGGCATCCTACTGTGTGTGATACAAAATGTTCTGTGACTGAGGTACTACGTATGTTTGGCATCCTACTGTGTGTGATACAAAATGTTCTGTGACTGAGGTACTACGTATGTTTGGCATCCTACTGTGTGTGATACAAAATGTTCTGTGACTGAGGTACTACGTATGTTTGGCATCCTACTGTGTGTGATACAAAATGTTCTGTGACTGAGGTACTACGTATGTTTGGCATCCTACTGTGTGTGATACAAAATGTTCTGTGACTGAGGTACTACGTATGTTTGGCATCCTACTGTGTGTGATACAAAATGTTCTGTGACTGAGGTACTACGTATGTTTGGCATCCTACTGTGTGTGATACAAAATGTTCTGTGACTGAGGTACTACGTATGTTTGGCATCCTACTGTGTGTGATACAAAATGTTCTGTGACTGAGGTACTACGTATGTTTGGCATCCTACTGTGTGTGATACAAAATGTTCTGTGACTGAGGTACTACGTATGTTTGGCATCCTACTGTGTGTGATACAAAATGTTCTGTGACTGAGGTACTACGTATGTTTGGCATCCTACTGTGTGTGATACAAAATGTTCTGTGACTGAGGTACTACGTATGTTTGGCATCCTACTGTGTGTGATACAAAATGTTCTGTGACTGAGGTACTACGTATGTTTGGCATCCTACTGTGTGTGATACAAAATGTTCTGTGACTGAGGTACTACGTATGTTTGGCATCCTACTGTGTGTGATACAAAATGTTCTGTGACTGAGGTACTACGTATGTTTGGCATCCTACTGTGTGTGATACAAAATGTTCTGTGACTGAGGTACTACGTATGTTTGGCATCCTACTGTGTGTGATACAAAATGTTCTGTGACTGAGGTACTACGTATGTTTGGCATCCTACTGTGTGTGATACAAAATGTTCTGTGACTGAGGTACTACGTATGTTTGGCATCCTACTGTGTGTGATACAAAATGTTCTGTGACTGAGGTACTACGTATGTTTGGCATCCTACTGTGTGTGATACAAAATGTTCTGTGACTGAGGTACTACGTATGTTTGGCATCCTACTGTGTGTGATACAAAATGTTCTGTGACTGAGGTACTACGTATGTTTGGCATCCTACTGTGTGTGATACAAAATGTTCTGTGACTGAGGTACTACGTATGTTTGGCATCCTACTGTGTGTGATACAAAATGTTCTGTGACTGAGGTACTACGTATGTTTGGCATCCTACTGTGTGTGATACAAAATGTTCTGTGACTGAGGTACTACGTATGTTTGGCATCCTACTGTGTGTGATACAAAATGTTCTGTGACTGAGGTACTACGTATGTTTGGCATCCTACTGTGTGTGATACAAAATGTTCTGTGACTGAGGTACTACGTATGTTTGGCATCCTACTGTGTGTGATACAAAATGTTCTGTGACTGAGGTACTACGTATGTTTGGCATCCTACTGTGTGTGATACAAAATGTTCTGTGACTGAGGTACTACGTATGTTTGGCATCCTACTGTGTGTGATACAAAATGTTCTGTGACTGAGGTACTACGTATGTTTGGCATCCTACTGTGTGTGATACAAAATGTTCTGTGACTGAGGTACTACGTATGTTTGGCATCCTACTGTGTGTGATACAAAATGTTCTGTGACTGAGGTACTACGTATGTTTGGCATCCTACTGTGTGTGATACAAAATGTTCTGTGACTGAGGTACTACGTATGTTTGGCATCCTACTGTGTGTGATACAAAATGTTCTGTGACTGAGGTACTACGTATGTTTGGCATCCTACTGTGTGTGATACAAAATGTTCTGTGACTGAGGTACTACGTATGTTTGGCATCCTACTGTGTGTGATACAAAATGTTCTGTGACTGAGGTACTACGTATGTTTGGCATCCTACTGTGTGTGATACAAAATGTTCTGTGACTGAGGTACTACGTATGTTTGGCATCCTACTGTGTGTGATACAAAATGTTCTGTGACTGAGGTACTACGTATGTTTGGCATCCTACTGTGTGTGATACAAAATGTTCTGTGACTGAGGTACTACGTATGTTTGGCATCCTACTGTGTGTGATACAAAATGTTCTGTGACTGAGGTACTACGTATGTTTGGCATCCTACTGTGTGTGATACAAAATGTTCTGTGACTGAGGTACTACGTATGTTTGGCATCCTACTGTGTGTGATACAAAATGTTCTGTGACTGAGGTACTACGTATGTTTGGCATCCTACTGTGTGTGATACAAAATGTTCTGTGACTGAGGTACTACGTATGTTTGGCATCCTACTGTGTGTGATACAAAATGTTCTGTGACTGAGGTACTACGTATGTTTGGCATCCTACTGTGTGTGATACAAAATGTTCTGTGACTGAGGTACTACGTATGTTTGGCATCCTACTGTGTGTGATACAAAATGTTCTGTGACTGAGGTACTACGTATGTTTGGCATCCTACTGTGTGTGATACAAAATGTTCTGTGACTGAGGTACTACGTATGTTTGGCATCCTACTGTGTGTGATACAAAATGTTCTGTGACTGAGGTACTACGTATGTTTGGCATCCTACTGTGTGTGATACAAAATGTTCTGTGACTGAGGTACTACGTATGTTTGGCATCCTACTGTGTGTGATACAAAATGTTCTGTGACTGAGGTACTACGTATGTTTGGCATCCTACTGTGTGTGATACAAAATGTTCTGTGACTGAGGTACTACGTATGTTTGGCATCCTACTGTGTGTGATACAAAATGTTCTGTGACTGAGGTACTACGTATGTTTGGCATCCTACTGTGTGTGATACAAAATGTTCTGTGACTGAGGTACTACGTATGTTTGGCATCCTACTGTGTGTGATACAAAATGTTCTGTGACTGAGGTACTACGTATGTTTGGCATCCTACTGTGTGTGATACAAAATGTTCTGTGACTGAGGTACTACGTATGTTTGGCATCCTACTGTGTGTGATACAAAATGTTCTGTGACTGAGGTACTACGTATGTTTGGCATCCTACTGTGTGTGATACAAAATGTTCTGTGACTGAGGTACTACGTATGTTTGGCATCCTACTGTGTGTGATACAAAATGTTCTGTGACTGAGGTACTACGTATGTTTGGCATCCTACTGTGTGTGATACAAAATGTTCTGTGACTGAGGTACTACGTATGTTTGGCATCCTACTGTGTGTGATACAAAATGTTCTGTGACTGAGGTACTACGTATGTTTGGCATCCTACTGTGTGTGATACAAAATGTTCTGTGACTGAGGTACTACGTATGTTTGGCATCCTACTGTGTGTGATACAAAATGTTCTGTGACTGAGGTACTACGTATGTTTGGCATCCTACTGTGTGTGATACAAAATGTTCTGTGACTGAGGTACTACGTATGTTTGGCATCCTACTGTGTGTGATACAAAATGTTCTGTGACTGAGGTACTACGTATGTTTGGCATCCTACTGTGTGTGATACAAAATGTTCTGTGACTGAGGTACTACGTATGTTTGGCATCCTACTGTGTGTGATACAAAATGTTCTGTGACTGAGGTACTACGTATGTTTGGCATCCTACTGTGTGTGATACAAAATGTTCTGTGACTGAGGTACTACGTATGTTTGGCATCCTACTGTGTGTGATACAAAATGTTCTGTGACTGAGGTACTACGTATGTTTGGCATCCTACTGTGTGTGATACAAAATGTTCTGTGACTGAGGTACTACGTATGTTTGGCATCCTACTGTGTGTGATACAAAATGTTCTGTGACTGAGGTACTACGTATGTTTGGCATCCTACTGTGTGTGATACAAAATGTTCTGTGACTGAGGTACTACGTATGTTTGGCATCCTACTGTGTGTGATACAAAATGTTCTGTGACTGAGGTACTACGTATGTTTGGCATCCTACTGTGTGTGATACAAAATGTTCTGTGACTGAGGTACTACGTATGTTTGGCATCCTACTGTGTGTGATACAAAATGTTCTGTGACTGAGGTACTACGTATGTTTGGCATCCTACTGTGTGTGATACAAAATGTTCTGTGACTGAGGTACTACGTATGTTTGGCATCCTACTGTGTGTGATACAAAATGTTCTGTGACTGAGGTACTACGTATGTTTGGCATCCTACTGTGTGTGATACAAAATGTTCTGTGACTGAGGTACTACGTATGTTTGGCATCCTACTGTGTGTGATACAAAATGTTCTGTGACTGAGGTACTACGTATGTTTGGCATCCTACTGTGTGTGATACAAAATGTTCTGTGACTGAGGTACTACGTATGTTTGGCATCCTACTGTGTGTGATACAAAATGTTCTGTGACTGAGGTACTACGTATGTTTGGCATCCTACTGTGTGTGATACAAAATGTTCTGTGACTGAGGTACTACGTATGTTTGGCATCCTACTGTGTGTGATACAAAATGTTCTGTGACTGAGGTACTACGTATGTTTGGCATCCTACTGTGTGTGATACAAAATGTTCTGTGACTGAGGTACTACGTATGTTTGGCATCCTACTGTGTGTGATACAAAATGTTCTGTGACTGAGGTACTACGTATGTTTGGCATCCTACTGTGTGTGATACAAAATGTTCTGTGACTGAGGTACTACGTATGTTTGGCATCCTACTGTGTGTGATACAAAATGTTCTGTGACTGAGGTACTACGTATGTTTGGCATCCTACTGTGTGTGATACAAAATGTTCTGTGACTGAGGTACTACGTATGTTTGGCATCCTACTGTGTGTGATACAAAATGTTCTGTGACTGAGGTACTACGTATGTTTGGCATCCTACTGTGTGTGATACAAAATGTTCTGTGACTGAGGTACTACGTATGTTTGGCATCCTACTGTGTGTGATACAAAATGTTCTGTGACTGAGGTACTACGTATGTTTGGCATCCTACTGTGTGTGATACAAAATGTTCTGTGACTGAGGTACTACGTATGTTTGGCATCCTACTGTGTGTGATACAAAATGTTCTGTGACTGAGGTACTACGTATGTTTGGCATCCTACTGTGTGTGATACAAAATGTTCTGTGACTGAGGTACTACGTATGTTTGGCATCCTACTGTGTGTGATACAAAATGTTCTGTGACTGAGGTACTACGTATGTTTGGCATCCTACTGTGTGTGATACAAAATGTTCTGTGACTGAGGTACTACGTATGTTTGGCATCCTACTGTGTGTGATACAAAATGTTCTGTGACTGAGGTACTACGTATGTTTGGCATCCTACTGTGTGTGATACAAAATGTTCTGTGACTGAGGTACTACGTATGTTTGGCATCCTACTGTGTGTGATACAAAATGTTCTGTGACTGAGGTACTACGTATGTTTGGCATCCTACTGTGTGTGATACAAAATGTTCTGTGACTGAGGTACTACGTATGTTTGGCATCCTACTGTGTGTGATACAAAATGTTCTGTGACTGAGGTACTACGTATGTTTGGCATCCTACTGTGTGTGATACAAAATGTTCTGTGACTGAGGTACTACGTATGTTTGGCATCCTACTGTGTGTGATACAAAATGTTCTGTGACTGAGGTACTACGTATGTTTGGCATCCTACTGTGTGTGATACAAAATGTTCTGTGACTGAGGTACTACGTATGTTTGGCATCCTACTGTGTGTGATACAAAATGTTCTGTGACTGAGGTACTACGTATGTTTGGCATCCTACTGTGTGTGATACAAAATGTTCTGTGACTGAGGTACTACGTATGTTTGGCATCCTACTGTGTGTGATACAAAATGTTCTGTGACTGAGGTACTACGTATGTTTGGCATCCTACTGTGTGTGATACAAAATGTTCTGTGACTGAGGTACTACGTATGTTTGGCATCCTACTGTGTGTGATACAAAATGTTCTGTGACTGAGGTACTACGTATGTTTGGCATCCTACTGTGTGTGATACAAAATGTTCTGTGACTGAGGTACTACGTATGTTTGGCATCCTACTGTGTGTGATACAAAATGTTCTGTGACTGAGGTACTACGTATGTTTGGCATCCTACTGTGTGTGATACAAAATGTTCTGTGACTGAGGTACTACGTATGTTTGGCATCCTACTGTGTGTGATACAAAATGTTCTGTGACTGAGGTACTACGTATGTTTGGCATCCTACTGTGTGTGATACAAAATGTTCTGTGACTGAGGTACTACGTATGTTTGGCATCCTACTGTGTGTGATACAAAATGTTCTGTGACTGAGGTACTACGTATGTTTGGCATCCTACTGTGTGTGATACAAAATGTTCTGTGACTGAGGTACTACGTATGTTTGGCATCCTACTGTGTGTGATACAAAATGTTCTGTGACTGAGGTACTACGTATGTTTGGCATCCTACTGTGTGTGATACAAAATGTTCTGTGACTGAGGTACTACGTATGTTTGGCATCCTACTGTGTGTGATACAAAATGTTCTGTGACTGAGGTACTACGTATGTTTGGCATCCTACTGTGTGTGATACAAAATGTTCTGTGACTGAGGTACTACGTATGTTTGGCATCCTACTGTGTGTGATACAAAATGTTCTGTGACTGAGGTACTACGTATGTTTGGCATCCTACTGTGTGTGATACAAAATGTTCTGTGACTGAGGTACTACGTATGTTTGGCATCCTACTGTGTGAGATACAAA
>NC_056729.1:1838770577-1838785577 GCF_019279795.1 Protopterus annectens | reverse complement strand
GATCGGATAATTAGTATTAAGACTCAGAATTTATGTGCCTGTAGCTCTCCTATCCAATACATTTCCTTCACATTAAAAACACTGCAGGAATTACAGGTTGCAAGGTAAACTATCTTCCTGGTCGTACAGTTCATGTAGAAATCACTATAGTAAACTCTTCCAGTTGTTGGATTCATATACTTCTCTTCACTGTTAATATGTCGACATGTCACACATCGCTGACAGGGAAATGTCCCCTTTCTTTTGAACAAAAAGTTAGCCCGTATTTTTCCTCTATCACAAAGCTGCTGTTTTAAGTTGCTGTTATTCTTAAAAGCAAATTTTGGAACGTCACCTATTATATGCTTCAATCCATCATTTGATGTCAGTATCTTCTAATTATTTTTTATGTTATTACATATGTTCATGCTGTCTTTGGAATAAGTTAAAGTCATTTTCAGTTCTTTCCTATTATTAGTGGTGTGGGGACTATTCATCATTGCTGCATTTTCATGGTTTCCTTCCTCTCTTAACAGATATGGTTGCCCTTCTGCTTTTCTTCTCTTTCTCACATACTCCCATGTTTTAGATACCTCATTTTTCTTACAGCCACGTTCATAGAACTGATGGCACATTTCCTGCGCTGCTTTTTCAAAATCCATATCTCTTGAATGGAGTCTGGATATCCTCAGGAATTGCCCTTTTAGGATGTTCTCATGTGTGTGCTTCAAATGCATACTCGTCCTGGGTAAAATATTATTTTGCCAGCATTGTTTCCTAAATAAACTCATATCCATTTTTCCTTCTTCGTTGTTTTATATTCAAATCCAGGAAACTTACACAGGAATAGTTACTGTATAATCCATTGTGAATTTTAAAAAATTTGTTGTGCTCGCTAGATAACTATGGATAACCACCAGACAGTTCAAAGAAAGAGTATCCAAGCATCAATGTGACATCAGGCTCAAAGATTATAAAAATCCCCTAGCAAGACATATACCTGATAATGAAGGACATCATTTTAGCTTTAGGGTATTGCAAATAGTGCAAGATGTGCCCAGCGGAGGAGACCCCAATAATAGAGTGGAGAAGAAGTAAATGTGTTGGATAGGAGAGCTACAGACGCATAAATTTCCAGTCCTTAATACTAATTACCCGATCAAGCTGGCCCTGAAGGGGCATAGGCTGAGGAGATGTCGCTGATTGGTTCAGTATAACTAGAAACTGAATGGGGTACTGAAAAGTAGTTGGCTATGATGATTTGATTGGTGGAGATCTCTTTTAAATGTTCCTTTATGGAAAAGTTATTTAGATCTGAAGAAGAGTCTTTGGCACTTGATAGCGCTTATCTCCAGCTGCATTTTATTGTTTTTAAGAAAAAAGAGTGTTTTTTTCTAGTCCTCTCCAAACGTCAGAACCAACAAAAGTAAACTAGTAAAGCATAAACCAAACAGGCTCCACGACTGTCAAAAGCTGATGATGCCCATGTTGATGGATGTGAAAGCGCTAAGTGAATTTTATTTGTATTTGTACTCACCAGGTCACTGTTCTGTTGTGTTGTCAATTAAAGCTTTTGATTATCATGGAGCCTGTTTGGTTTATGCTTTACTTTTTTCTAGTTTTGGCTGAGACAACCATGCTGCTTTTGTTTTTTTACTATTATTAATTTACTACATGGTATTCCAGCGGGAGTCCTTGTTTATATATTTATATACATACATATCTATATATATAGAGATATATATATTATATGTGTGTGTGTGTGTGTGTGTGTGTGTGTGTGTGTGTATATATATATATATATATAGATATATATATATATAAAATATATATATGTGTGTGTGTGTGTGTGTGTGTGTGTGTAAATGCACTTAAGCAGCTTTCTAACACTTACCATTATATATATGTATATATATATATATATATATATATATATATATATGGGTTACCTTCAATTTACCGACAGTCCATATCCCTGACACATAGCTTACCAACACTTCAGATCACTGACATCCAGAAAGCTGTTTTCTAACCCGGTAAGTAACCATTTGGCCATGTACTTGAACTTTGCCCCTTACACCTGCGGTAGTGCATTCTCAGAGTTAGTATATTTAGTAAGGGGAGAGTGGGGGTGAAGCTCCCCACATAGGGGGTGTTGGAGGCATAGCCCCTCACATCGGTGGGTTTGTTTTTTTCAGGTAGTTCTTCCATTGGGGTGGCCAAGTGTTTACTTACCTTGCAGGAAACATTGGCTTTGCAAATATCGGTGATCTGAAGTGTCAGTAAACTGCTTGTTGGGGAAGTGGACTGTCGGTGGACTGAAGGTAACCCATATAGATATATGTTTTACTATCATAACACCAAAATTTAAAATAAATATCGGTCATAATTACAATTTAGTAAGCCAAAAATGCAAACGCTGACATGATTGGAATGTTGAAAATGTGTCATTCAAATTTGATTTTGACATTTTCGACATTTCTGGAGTGAATACATCACATAATGGAACTCCCTTGAGCATTGTCCATGAAACAAGCTACACCTTGTGTAACCCATGAAATCTCTGAATAAGAAATAGAAGAAATGCATCCAGTTACCCGATATAGTCTGTGAAATCACTTCGTAGCATAAAAGTGGACCCCTGCAGTAAACCGTTATATTAAGGACCTATAACCAAATGTTAACATCCATATGTCATGTTATTCATTGGTTGTCTGCATTCTCTACTGTATCATTAATAGTTCTGGTACATATACTTTATATGTGTAGTCCACAAACAGTCCTAGCAAAGCAAGTCTCTACGCTACTTGGGCTAGAGCTTTTAAGGCAATGAAATGACGATACAGACTACTTGCTATCCAAACTATACATATCAATGCATAACAGTATTAGGAAAATACACACACATGACTCAGATGGGTATATTATATGGCACGCAATGTGCCATGGACTAGTGATGGGAGGACGAATGTACATATATAAATCATGTATGCCACTATAATTGAGAATACCTGGACAAATGTGCTGCAGGATGAAAGAAGGGGAATAGCAACTTATGACCGTAAGGTACAGCTACAAAGCCGTACAGTTGTACAAAATGACATATGTTCCCAGTACGTAGTGATATATATCTGTACGTGATTAAAATGAGCAATGATGTGCAACAAGCTTAACAAATCCTTCAAGAGTTAGCTTTTCCCATTGCACAAGCAGTTTTTCAAACACCACCTTCTTATCTACAAGTCAACGTTTTTTAGGGGACAATGGCACACAGCATAAATATCTGGCTTTCAAGTCTTCTACATGATTTTGTTCTAATGTCACAGCATGTAGAACATCTAAAATATACAACTGCCATTTACCCAAAAACTCCTTACCCTCCATTGCCAGCCTTCAACTGCGTTTTGTGTTCTGGGATACTCCAGAGTGCAGTATCCCATCGATTCCAGAAACTAATATCAAAGAGTGGTGGAATCCTTCCAGCTGTACCGTTATGTATACCATATCTCCTTGGATGTCCTATAATAAAATTTTGTTTAACAAATCACATAGAGCCCTAGCTTTGTCAGACATTTGCTTTTCTAGACTGGTAAAGGTTGACATCATGAAAACAGGATTTATGAAGGCTAATGCTGGAATTTGCTGACATAAAATAGCAGTCTGTATTGTTACCAACGTGAACAGCCAAATAAAATTTTTGTATTTGCTGCCAGATTTTCTGGCAAAGATGGAAACAACATCCCTTAGCTTTACTATTTGGCAAATATCAACTTATGCTATTGACTGCCCCCTTCTCAAAGTCACTAAGTACCATATGTGGTACAAGTGTTAGATCAAACCGGGAACACAATGACAAGACACAGGTCCAAAAGGGATTATAACAATCTTCTATCTTACATGGAAGAATGCCATAAACTACAGGTATCATCTTTCCTCCTGAACCACCTGCTAAACTACAGGGAATACAATATATTTGTTTACATTCCCTTGTGCTGATAGGGAATGTTACATCCACAAGAATGAATTGGGAGTTACACAATAGGCACAGATTACCCTCTGCTGTTAACACCACTAGCTCTCCATTTCCAGTACTGAGTGAACAATGCTGTACTAAAAATGAACAATTTTTTATTGGTAGCATACCTGTACTAAGATATTTCAGCAATTTTAAAGTACTAGCTACTAAGACACTTTTCTGGTGCTGTATCCTACAGACTGTCTTCTTTAAAGCCTCAGTGCTGCGTAATGCTATTGCAGCTTCACTCAATGTAGCTGCCATTACCTACAACACAATTTTGCATGAGTCTTCCAGTGTCTGCTCTGCCCTACATAATACATTCCATTACCTTTAACTCTTCTGCTTTAAATGCATCTAGTGCATGGAAATGTTCATTACTTTTTTTAATATATCACCTGTGAAGATATTGGTACAAGAGAGAGAAACAACAAAAATCCGACAAACAGGCAACCTTAAATCCAGCAAGCCAATCCAAAAATCTTCTTTTTCCTTAACGCAGTTTTTTATTTAAATCAATAAACAAAGCGTTTGCCGTAACCAATGTCACAGCTTCATCAGAGGCAAACAAGACAGTTAAGAAACGCTAGTTTTTATATTAAAAAACAGGAAGTGACAAAAAATTCGTCATATCCTAATAAAACTTATTCTGTTTTACACAAATACATAAACAAGCCAAATTAAATAACTTTAAATGTTCTAAGCTGTTATTATTATTATTAGAATGTCTATGTAAATATAAACTAAAAACACATAATCTGAAACTTTTACGTGTATATATATATATATATATATATATATATATATATATAAAATCTTAAATCACAAATCAATGAATTCCCAATGTAATTTTTTATAACCATATAAAATATATATATATGTATGTCAACATACTAATCACTATTAAGGATGAGTCCGTTGTCTTTAATTAGTAAGTTAATGGAGCCCTATTAAATATAAAAATGTATTTTATTACCTCAAATAGCTCCTTAATTTTAAAACAGCTGAAATGTTACAGTTTTCATTCAGGCCAGGAGACCTGAATGCATCCAGCTTTAATTGCCATTCGAGTTCACAATTTTCTAGTATCAGGGAAAATGGGCCACCTCTGATACTAGACGGTACATGGTCAATACCCATGAAGTAAAAGTTATGACCTGGATTAGAACTAACATGTTTTGCTAATGCGTTATCATTCTTATCATTTCTTATTGCATAGGCGTGCTGGTAAATTCGTTCCCTTAACTTACGGTCAGTCTTACCTATGTAAAAGGCTGAACAACAGTTACATAGGGCTACATAGATAACTGATTTTGTCTCACAAGTGATCTTATGATGTATCTGATATTTTCTGTTTCTAACAACGAAAGCATTTCCTGTTTTATTAATTTACACCAGTTACAAACATCACATTTAAACATCCCTTTTTGCCTATTAAAAGATTTCGATATCCCTTTACTTTGAAGTAATTCCTTGAGATTGCTACCTCTTTTATAAATAATAAAGGGTCGGGGTCCCAATCTTTCCAATAACAAAGGAGAACTAGCTATAAAATGCCAGTTTTTTAAAATAATGGACCAAATTGCTTGAGAATTTAAATTGAAGCTAGTAATGAAACTCAAAGAAAAGTTTCTTTCAAACCCTTTATCAACAAATATAGGTTCTACAATAGTAGTAGGAGAAGACTCCAAAACAGAATTGTTGAAACCCACATTAGACTGATCAAGGCTTATAAAAACCATCAACCCTTTTCTGGTCCACCTCTTTTGTAGCTCTTGTAAGAGACTTGATAACCCGGTTAGTAAATAATCCGCTTAAGAAGAGGCATTCCTGACGAAAATCATCCAAAGAACTGCACATCCTTCCTGCTCTAACAAGTTGGCCCTTAACTATGGACCTCTTTTGTTTAATAGGATGAAAACTGATATAGTGCAGGAAGGAATTGCAGTATGTGGGCTTTCTGAAAATGGTTGACAGGAAAACCCTTTTATTAGAATCCTTAAACAATTTCACATCAAGATAATCAATTTCAATATTTGAAAACTTGTGTGTGAATTTAAGGAATTCTGTGGTCGTGTTGAGTGTGTCAACAAAGATGTTTGCTTCCTCAACTTCTCCTTTAAAAAGGATAAAAATGTCATCCAAAAATCTGGTGTAATAGTTAACAGAATTCATCAAATACAAGTTAGCCATAAGAAAATGTTTTTCCCAAAAAGCTACAAAAGGAAGCTTCGCCCACAAGGGCGAGCCCATAGCTATTCCCTGTTTTTGTAGATAGAAATCTTCAAACATGAAAAAATTGGAAGTGAGAACTATATCAAGTAGTTCCGTAACAGTATCTATTTCAGACTGGGGTGCCACAAGGTCTACAAGAAGTAGTCCAATCCATTCAACTGCTTCCTTGTGAGGAATAGATGTATATAAATCGACAACATCAATAGTCAAAAAATTCAAAGTGGCATCAAAAGGAATAACATTTGTTAGCCAAAGTCCAAGAATCTTTGCAAATACATGGAATTAACTTTAAATATTTTGACAAGATGTTGTCGATCAATTAGAACATGGATGGAGTCATAGAACTTCCATCGACTAAAGCCCTCTTAGGGGGATTTTCCACCTTATGAATCTTGATGCGAACATCACCAGCGTTTTTGGGAAATGATATCTATAAAATTGTATGTATCCAAATCTATTTTCCCAGCTAAAAGAGGTCACGATATCCTCTAATGCGACGGTATGTCACATTAATCTCATTAAGTGAGGCAGTATCGTAAGCTGGTGACTCTAATATTGAGAACATTCTTTCTTTATATTGAAATTCGTCAAACATAACTAGACCACCTCCCTTGCCAGGTTTTAAAAGTCTGACAGGTAAAGAACGGAGGTTGTTTAAACTCTCCCATTGGTCCTTAGTTATATATTAAACCTTGAGGTCGATGTTGCATTTATTGAGTTAAAAGATGTCTCGTCAACTTCACATCCCGATTCAAACAGGTACAAATTAGACTGAAGTGGTGGATTAAAAACACTAGGTAACTTTAATCTAGTTGTGTCATAATCCACAACATTATTAAACATCAGCTTCAGATTTAGTTTACGCGTAAAGCATTTCAAATCTATAATGACCTTAGCTATGTTACCTGTAGTACTAGGGACAAAAGTATAGCCAAAGGCCAACAATTCCACTAAATCTGTGTTGAGTTCAAAAGATGAAAAATTGTATATTGTAAAATCTTTTTTCTTGTTAGTTACTATAACTGGATATCGTCCTTCTAGACCAAGTTCAGGACAAGTAGTGGTAGTTAATTGTACATGTTCCTGTTCTTGTTCACATACTTCTTGTTGTTCCGTGGCCCTAAAAAACCACCATCATTAGTGTCTTTAGAGGGGGGGTATTTTTTGAATCCAGTTTTTTTGTTATTATTATTTTTATTTCCTTTAATCCTATTACTACGTCTCAATCCTTGGTTAACTTCATCCCCCTGTTCCTCGATGAAAGTATCATCATTTAATTGATGTCTTTCACCAACACTAGTAGAAGGAACATCCTCAGTTAAATTAGTACAAACAACTACAGGAATCTCAAGGTTGGGATATGCTTTACTTTCCTGGTAAGCTTGTCTATCCCTTATACGTTTCTTATTTTTGTTTATTTTTAACTTAACCATAAGAGCATCAATACTAGTAAATATACGGTTGTAATCGTATTTATACTGCACAAAAGCCATATCCATCTTAATCGCATTATCTAGTGTGTTAATATCAGCAATAAGCAAGTCAATATACACATTATAATGCTGGACAATAAGCTCCAACAAACGAGCACCCTGTTCCTGAAATAATGCTTTCAATTCAGTATAAAAAGAATTGTCAGTCAATAGTCCAGAAGGTGCAAAGTTATTACGTAAGCCCTTTGGTATTAAATTTTCAGCAAGACATTGTTTAAAGTAGGCTAATTCAAGCTGTAATTTTTTAAGCTTAAGTAACTTGTAATCAAGTATTTTAAGCTTCTCACCAATGTTCTCCGCACAAGCGGGTTGCCGAGACCTGTTAGCAGTAGTAGTATCAAAGACATCCGTTGGTAAAAAAGAAAAAACATTTTCGTTGTTAATCCAACTCGCCAGGGAAACAACATCCCCGTTCAGCACATTAGCATTAGCACCTTCTGTTAATATGTTTTCATTTGGAAGTGCCGCGTTTCCAGTAACAGCAGAAGCATAATTAATAGACCCATTAGTCCGGTTATTTTGTGTTGGTAAGTAATTGCCGGTTTCTCCTCTAGTAGGCAAAATGTTAGTGAACGCCGGATTACAATTACCCACCACTACCCACCACTACCCACCACTAACAACGGGGACATTTCCTCCTTATTGGCAACGCTAACTCAAAAGATTGATGCGTTGCATGCTCGCATGGAAGCGCTTGACCAAGGAGGACAACACAGGAGTGTATTGTCAATGAACTCTGCATCTTTTCAAAATGCCGGTCGGAGCAGTGGGGGGACGCCCTCACTTATTCCAGCAGCTCAACCAGGTCAATTTACTAATGCTGGGGTTGCAATACAAGCCGGTAATTGTAATCCGGCGTTCACTAACATTTTGCCTACTAGAGGAGAAACCGGCAATTACTTACCAACACAAAATAACCGGACTAATGGGTCTATTAATTATGCTTGTGCTGTTACTGGAAACGCGGCACTACCGAATGAAAACATATTAACAGAAGGCGCTAATGCCAATGTGCTGAACGGGGATGTTGTTTCCCTGGCGAGTTGGATTAACAACGAAAATGTTTTTTCTTTTTTACCAACGGATGTCTTTGATACTACTACTGCTATCAGGTCTCGGCAACCCGCTTGTGCGGAAAACATTGGTGAGAAGCTTAAAATACTTGATTACAAGTTACTTAAGCTTAAAAAATTACAGCTTGAATCAGCCTACTTTAAACAATGTCTTGCTGAAAATCTAATACCAAAGGGCTTACGTAATAACTTTGCACCTTCCGGACTATTGACTGATAATTCTTTTTATATTGAATTGAAAGCATTATTTCAGGAACAGGGAGCTCGTTTGTTAGAGCTTATTGTTAAGCATTACAATGTGTATATTGACTTGCTTATTGCTGATATTAATACACTAGACAATGCGATTAAGATGGATATGGCCTTTGTGCAGTATAAATACGATTACAACCGTATATTCACTAGTATTGACACTCTTTTGGTTAAGTTAAAAATAAACAAAAACAAGAAACTCATAAGGGATAGGCAAGCATACCAGGAAAGTAAAGCATATCCCAATCTTGAGATTCCTGTAGCTACTGGTACTAATGTAATTGAGAATGTTCCTTCTACTAGTGTTAGTGAAAGACAGCAACTAAATGATGACACTTTTATCGAGGAACAGGGGGATGAAGTTAATCAAGGACTGAGACGTAGTAATAGGATTAAAGGGAACAAAAACAATAATAATAAAAAAACTGGATACAAAAAATACCCCCCTTCTAAAGACACTAATGATGGTGGTTTTTTAGGGCCACAGAACAACAAGAAGTATGTGAACAAGAACAGGAACACTTACAATTAACTACCACTACTTGCCCTGAATTTGGTCTAGAAGGGGGATATCCAGTTATTGTAACTAACAAGAAAAAAGATTTTACAATATACAATTTTTCATCTTTTGTACTCAACACAGATTTAGTTGAATTGTTGGCCTTTGGCTATACTTTTGTCCCTAGTACTACAGGTAATATAGCTAAGGTCATCATAGATTTAAAATGCTTTACGCGTAAACTAAATCTGAAGATGATGTTTAATAATGATATGGATTATGACACAACTAGATTAAAGTTACCTAGTGTTTTTAATCCACCACTTCAGTCTAATTTACACCTGTTTGAATCGATGTGTGAAGTTGACGTTAGACATCTTTTTAACACAATAAATCGCAACATCGACCCCTCAAGGTTTAATATAACTAAGGACCAATGGGAGAGTCTAAATAACCTCCGATCTCTACCTGTCAGACTTTTAAAACCTGACAAGGGAGGTGGTCTAGTTATGTTCGATGAATTTCAATATAAAGAAAGAATGTTCTTAATATTGGAGTCACCAGCTTATGGTACTGCCTCACTTAATGAGATAAATGTGACATACCGTCGTATTAGAGGATACTTGCGTGACCTCTTTTTAGCTGGGAAAATAGATTTGGATACATACAATTTTATAGACATCATTTCCCCAAAAACGCCGGTGATGTTCGGCATACCGAAGATTCATAAGGATGTGGAAAATCCCCCTATGAGGGCTTTAGTCGATGGAAGGTCTTCTATGACCTATCCATGTTCTAAATTGATCGACAACATCTTGTCAAAATATTTAAAGTTAATTCCATGTATTTGCAAAGATTCTTGGACTTTTTGGCTAACATAAATGTTATTCCTTTTGATGCCACTTTGAATTTTTTGACTATTGATGTTGTCGATTTATATACATCTATTCCTCACAAGGAAGCAGTTGAATGGATTGGACTACTTCTTGTAGACCTTGGGGCACCCCAGTCTGAAATAGATACTGTTACGGAACTACTTGATATAGTTCTCACTTCCAATTTTTTCATGTTTGATGAAGATTTCTATCTACAAAAACAGGGAATAGCTATGGGCTCGCCCTGTGGGGCGAGCGTAGCTAACCTTTTTGTAGCTTTTTGGGAAAAACATTTTCTTATGGCTAACTTGGATTTGATGAATTCTGTCAACTATTACACCAGATTTTTGGACGACATTTTTATCCTTTTTAAAGGAGGAGTTGAGGAAGCAAACATCTTTGTTGACACACTCAACACGACCACAGAATTCCTTAAATTTACACACAAGTTTTCAAACATTGAAATTGATTATCTTGATGTGAAATTGTTTAAGGATTCTAATAAAAGGGTTTTCCTGTCAACCATTTTCAGAAAGCCCACATACTGCAATTCCTTCCTGCACTATACCAGTTTTCATCCTATTAAACAAAAGAGGTCCATAGTTAAGGGCCAACTTGTTAGAGCAGGAAGGATGTGCAGTTCTTTGGATGATTTTCATCAGGAATGCCTCTTCTTAAGCGGGTTATTTACTAACTGGGGTTATCCGTTAAGTCTCTTACAAGAGCTAATAAAAGAGGTGGACCAGAAAAGGGTTGATGGTTTTTATAAGCCTCTCCTTGATCAGTCTAATGTGGGTTTCAACAATTCTGTTTTGGAGTCTTCTCCTACTACTATTGTAGAACCTATATTTGTTGGTAAAGGGTCTGAAAGAAACTTTTCTTTGAGTTTCATTACTAGCTTCAATTTAAATTCTCAAGCAATTTGGTCCATTATTTTAAAAAACTGGCATTTTATAGCTAGTTCTCCTTTGTTATTGGAAAGATTGGGACCCCGACCCTTTATTATTTATAAAAGAGGTAGCAATCTCAAGGAATTACTTCAAAGTAAAGGGATATCAAAATCGTTTAATAGACAAAAAGGGATGTTTAAATGTGGTGTTTGTAACTGGTGTAAATTAATAAAACCAGGAAATGCTTTCGTTGTTAGAAACAGAAAATATCAGATACATCATAAGATCACTTGTGAGACAAAATCAGTTATCTATGTAGCCCTATGTAATTGTTGTTCAGCCTTTTACATAGGTAAGACTGACCGTAAGTTAAGGAAATGAATTTACCAGCACGCCTATGCAATAAGAAACAATAAGATAGAAAATGCATTAGCAAAACATGTTGGTTCTAATCCGGGTCATAACTTTTACTTTATGGGTTATTGACCATGTAGCGTCCAGTATCAGAGGTGGCCCATTTTCTTTAATACTTGAAAATTACGAACTTGAATGGCAATTAAAGCTGGATGCATTCAGGTCTCCAGGCCTGAATGAAAACTGTAACATTTCAGCTGTTTTAAAATTAAGGAGCTATTTGAGGTAACAAAATATTATTTTTTTAGTACTAATAGGGCTCCACTAACTTATTAATTTATGATAAAGGATCTATCCTTAATGGTGATTAGTATGTTGACATGCATATATATATTTTTTTATATATGGTTATACACAATTATATTGGGAATTCATGGATTTGTGATTTAAAATTTTTTATATATATATATATACACGTAAAAGTTTCAGATAATGTGTTTTTAGTTTATATTTACATAGACATTCTAATAATAATAACTGCTTAGAATATTTAAAGTTATTTAATTTGTTTTGTTTATGTACTTGTGTAAAACAGAATAAGTTTTATTAGGATATGACAAATTTTTTGTCACTTCCTGCTTTTTAATATAAAAACTGCGTTACTTAACTGTCTTGTTTGCCTCTGATGAAGCTGTGACATTGGTTACGGCGAAAACGCTTGTTTATTGATTTAAATAAAAAATTGTGTTAAGGAAAAAGAAGTCTTTTGGATTGGCTAGCTGGATTTAAGGTTGCCCGTTTTGTTGGACCTGTGAAGATATGTGAAGGCTGCCAGCCTAGCTAGATAGAATTTTGTAGATAATTCTGTGTCATTGTAAATATGAATATAATCCACAGGCTTGTCCTCTAAAAATGTGAAGAAAACTGTATTAAATGTTGAACTTCAAAAATGTAACCACAGTGCACTCTGCTGGAAGAAAGCTGAGAAGTCAAGCATTTTATGGCTGTTTGATCTCAAGGCCCAGAGACATAATGTCTGGACTGAGGAAGTCCTTCTGTTGTTTTGAGACCAAAGTTAATTGCTAGATTTTACATATATAATGTCTTTTGGTGCTGCGGTAGCGTTGTCACGTCACAGTTAGACGTTGCCCGTTCGATTCTCAGTTAGAGCGTCTTCTGTGTGGCGACATGTGTGAATGGGCATTCCTTCATTGAAGGTTGTGTATTAGGCCCGGCAAGCCAGCACATCAAAATCTACTGCCAAGCATTAGCGGACTGGAGTTCCACTGTGGCGACCCCTAACTGGGAAAAGCCGAAAGAAACAAACAAACAATGTCTTTCATTGTTGTGGCCTCCACACAGAGTGCACATTACAACAAAATTGTAAATTCTGAGTTTCTATTAGCCTGAGAACCAGAGAAGAATGATGTAATCTAAAATGAGTCAGCAGTGATGTATTATTTTTAAGACTTTCTCACAGAGAGAGAATCAGAGCAGTTTGGATTTTGCCTAAAGCTAACAACAACTCACCAGTACACTACTTTTGCTCTATACGTAAATTTATTTAGAACTATGATTGCTCTTAGCACAAGATAGGAAATAGTAAGTTTAGTCTAGCTGTTTTCTATAGTTATGTCAGAATTATTTTACAGTATTATTTTAAGCATTTTCCTGTGATGTCTGAACTCTTGACTAGCACTGTGCAGTAAGAATTATTGTCTTGTGTTTTTATTATTTATTATTAAATATTTTTAAATCTTTCAACTGTGACTGTTTTGTGTAGAGATAATTTAAGTTCTAGAGTACATTGCATGTATATAGTGATACTGTACAAAGCCACTCCAATAAGCTTTAAAAGTTCTGGTCACACTAATTGGATAATAATATTGCACAGTAATAATTGGACACCTTTTGGGAAGGGCCTTTTTGGTAGCTGATAAATAAGGATTCTGGTGGCAGTGGATTACTACCTTATAGCCTGGACAGAAGGGGCACAGCTAGTGACCCTGCACCAGCCTTCCCCATGAGTGTGTGTGTGGTTATATATAAATCATATCTCAAAGTGTGTGTGTGTGTATCAGCTACTTGGGCAGGGACATGAAGCACTGGTTGGACAGAGGGAGTGCTGGAAGTACTTGGACTGGAACCCTGGCTAAGGAATCCACTCCCATAGCTACCAATGTGCCAGTGGGGAGTCATTTTTGGGATCTGGAGAAAAGAGAAACCAGCCTCAAGACTGACTGCTTGATGTCTGTGTGCATAAGCTGAGAATTGTACTTTACTGTGTGTGCATTTGTTATCCTTCCCAATAGGGATGCTCCTCACTGGTGTTAGTGGTGAGGATTGAGGCTCCTTGATTACTGGGCCAGTGCACGGGTGTCACTTATTAATTGTTTGGCAGTGGGGGGGGGGTATCCACATCACATATTAATTGGTTGACAGTGGTGGGATATCCACACAACATATAAATATTGGCTTGTAGTGGTGTGGATAGTGAATTCCTGTAGCTTGTGTACACTGATCACTGAAGGTGTTTTTGTACTCTAAATCAGCCATGCAGTGAATATTCAGAGTTCAGATCACAATTGTTTTATTTCTTTTGTTAGCTTAGTTAGTCAGGGAGAGCAGGCAAGCATGTCAAAGCAGAGGTATGGCTTGAAGCTGACAAGGAGCCAGTGGCTGAGATGTGTGCCAGGCTAAGGGACGGTGCATGGGCTGACTAAGGCAGACATGATTGCAGCTTTGGTCACAGCTGCATCAGAAAACAGCAATCAGAAGGATGATCAGACTGACCGTGGAGATGTACAACACTCAGAGAATGGACATTTCAACCTTTCTGCAAAGTACTTAAACATCCATCAGGAGCTAAAGAGACTTGAGTTGGAGGCCAGGCATTTGGAAACAGAAGCAGCAGAGAGACTAAAATGTCTACAGACTGAGAGGCAGAAACTCACACCTGGAAGCTGAGGAGAAGGAAAGGCAGAGACAGCACAAAAAGGAGATGCTGACTCTTCGCCAGAGTTATGTAGGTAATGGGGAAGGGAGTAACTGGACCCCAGAAGCACAAAAGGTCAGTAAATTTCTTTCACAGTTTACAGAGGGGGATCATTTTGATAGTTTCATTCATATGTTTGAGAGGATATGTAAACAATATGATGTTGACCAAAGGCTCTGACACCCTCACTCCATGGTAAAGCTGTAACTGTGTTGTCTAAACTTTCTGATCATGAATTTTTTGATTATACTGTTGTTAAGAATTGTCTGTTAGAATGTTTAAGCTAACACCTGAAACTTATAGGAAAATGTTTTGTGAGCATAGACGCAAGGCAAAGATG
>NC_056729.1:1838749715-1838770077 GCF_019279795.1 Protopterus annectens | reverse complement strand
GCATTCTGTGCACTATATGTTACATTAGGAATGTTGTAGTGAATCATGCATTCTGTGCACTATATGTTACATTAGGATTGTTGTAGTGAATCATGCATTCTGTGCACTATATGTTACATTAGGAATGTTGTAGTGAATCATGCATTCTGTGCACTATATGTTACATTAGGAATGTTGTAGTGAATCATGCATTCTGTGCACTATATGTTACATTAGGATTGTTGTAGTGAATCATGCATTCTGTGCACTATATGTTACATTAGGATTGTTGTAGTGAATCATGCATTCTGTGCACTATATGTTACATTAGGAATGTTGTAGTGAATCATGCATTCTGTGCACTATATGTTACATTAGGAATGTTGTAGTGAATCATGCATTCTGTGCACTATATGTTACATTAGGAATGTTGTAGTGAATCATGCATTCTGTGCACTATATGTTACATTAGGAATGTTGTAGTGAATCATGCATTCTGTGCACTATATGTTACATTAGGATTGTTGTAGTGAATCATGCATTCTGTGCACTATATGTTACATTAGGAATGTTGTAGTGAATCATGCATTCTGTGCACTATATGTTACATTAGGAATGTTGTAGTGAATCATGCATTCTGTGCACTATATGTTACATTAGGAATGTTGTAGTGAATCATGCATTCTGTGCACTATATGTTACACTAGGAATGTTGTAGTGAATCATGCATTCTGTGCACTATATGTTACATTAGGATTGTTGTAGTGAATCATGCATTCTGTGCACTATATGTTACACTAGGAATGTTGTAGTGAATCATGCATTCTGTGCACTATATGTTACATTAGGATTGTTGTAGTGAATCATGCATTCTGTGCACTATATGTTACATTAGGAATGTTGTAGTGAATCATGCATTCTGTGCACTATATGTTACACTAGGAATGTTGTAGTGAATCATGCATTCTGTGCACTATATGTTACATTAGGATTGTTGTAGTGAATCATGCATTCTGTGCACTATATGTTACATTAGGAATGTTGTAGTGAATCATGCATTCTGTGCACTATATGTTACATTAGGAATGTTGTAGTGAATCATGCATTCTGTGCACTATATGTTACATTAGGAATGTTGTAGTGAATCATGCATTCTGTGCACTATATGTTACATTAGGATTGTTGTAGTGAATCATGCATTCTGTGCACTATATGTTACATTAGGAATGTTGTAGTGAATCATGCATTCTGTGCACTATATGTTACATTAGGAATGTTGTAGTGAATCATGCATTCTGTGCACTATATGTTACATTAGGATTGTTGTAGTGAATCATGCATTCTGTGCACTATATGTTACATTAGGAATGTTGTAGTGAATCATGCATTCTGTGCACTATATGTTACATTAGGAATGTTGTAGTGAATCATGCATTCTGTGCACTATATGTTACATTAGGAATGTTGTAGTGAATCATGCATTCTGTGCACTATATGTTACATTAGGAATGTTGTAGTGAATCATGCATTCTGTGCACTATATGTTACATTAGGATTGTTGTAGTGAATCATGCATTCTGTGCACTATATGTTACATTAGGAATGTTGTAGTGAATCATGCATTCTGTGCACTATATGTTACATTAGGATTGTTGTAGTGAATCATGCATTCTGTGCACTATATGTTACATTAGGATTGTTGTAGTGAATCATGCATTCTGTGCACTATATGTTACACTAGGAATGTTGTAGTGAATCATGCATTCTGTGCACTATATGTTACATTAGGAATGTTGTAGTGAATCATGCATTCTGTGCACTATATGTTACATTAGGATTGTTGTAGTGAATCATGCATTCTGTGCACTATATGTTACATTAGGAATGTTGTAGTGAATCATGCATTCTGTGCACTATATGTTACATTAGGATTGTTGTAGTGAATCATGCATTCTGTGCACTATATGTTACATTAGGATTGTTGTAGTGAATCATGCATTCTGTGCACTATATGTTACATTAGGAATGTTGTAGTGAATCATGCATTCTGTGCACTATATGTTACACTAGGAATGTTGTAGTGAATCATGCATTCTGTGCACTATATGTTACATTAGGATTGTTGTAGTGAATCATGCATTCTGTGCACTATATGTTACATTAGGAATGTTGTAGTGAATCATGCATTCTGTGCACTATATGTTACACTAGGAATGTTGTAGTGAATCATGCATTCTGTGCACTATATGTTACATTAGGAATGTTGTAGTGAATCATGCATTCTGTGCACTATATGTTACATTAGGATTGTTGTAGTGAATCATGCATTCTGTGCACTATATGTTACATTAGGAATGTTGTAGTGAATCATGCATTCTGTGCACTATATGTTACACTAGGAATGTTGTAGTGAATCATGCATTCTGTGCACTATATGTTACACTAGGAATGTTGTAGTGAATCATGCATTCTGTGCACTATATGTTACATTAGGATTGTTGTAGTGAATCATGCATTCTGTGCACTATATGTTACACTAGGAATGTTGTAGTGAATCATGCATTCTGTGCACTATATGTTACATTAGGATTGTTGTAGTGAATCATGCATTCTGTGCACTATATGTTACACTAGGAATGTTGTAGTGAATCATGCATTCTGTGCACTATATGTTACATTAGGATTGTTGTAGTGAATCATGCATTCTGTGCACTATATGTTACACTAGGAATGTTGTAGTGAATCATGCATTCTGTGCACTATATGTTACATTAGGATTGTTGTAGTGAATCATGCATTCTGTGCACTATATGTTACACTAGGAATGTTGTAGTGAATCATGCATTCTGTGCACTATATGTTACATTAGGAATGTTGTAGTGAATCATGCATTCTGTGCACTATATGTTACACTAGGAATGTTGTAGTGAATCATGCATTCTGTGCACTATATGTTACATTAGGATTGTTGTAGTGAATCATGCATTCTGTGCACTATATGTTACACTAGGAATGTTGTAGTGAATCATGCATTCTGTGCACTATATGTTACATTAGGATTGTTGTAGTGAATCATGCATTCTGTGCACTATATGTTACACTAGGAATGTTGTAGTGAATCATGCATTCTGTGCACTATATGTTACATTAGGATTGTTGTAGTGAATCATGCATTCTGTGCACTATATGTTACACTAGGAATGTTGTAGTGAATCATGCATTCTGTGCACTATATGTTACATTAGGATTGTTGTAGTGAATCATGCATTCTGTGCACTATATGTTACACTAGGAATGTTGTAGTGAATCATGCATTCTGTGCACTATATGTTACATTAGGATTGTTGTAGTGAATCATGCATTCTGTGCACTATATGTTACATTAGGAATGTTGTAGTGAATCATGCATTCTGTGCACTATATGTTACACTAGGAATGTTGTAGTGAATCATGCATTCTGTGCACTATATGTTACATTAGGAATGTTGTAGTGAATCATGCATTCTGTGCACTATATGTTACATTAGGATTGTAGTGAATCATGCATTCTGTGCACTATATGTTACATTAGGATTGTTGTAGTGAATCATGCATTCTGTGCACTATATGTTACACTAGGAATGTTGTAGTGAATCATGCATTCTGTGCACTATATGTTACATTAGGATTGTTGTAGTGAATCATGCATTCTGTGCACTATATGTTACACTAGGAATGTTGTAGTGAATCATGCATTCTGTGCACTATATGTTACATTAGGATTGTTGTAGTGAATCATGCATTCTGTGCACTATATGTTACATTAGGAATGTTGTAGTGAATCATGCATTCTGTGCACTATATGTTACATTAGGATTGTTGTAGTGAATCATGCATTCTGTGCACTATATGTTACATTAGGATTGTTGTAGTGAATCATGCATTCTGTGCACTATATGTTACATTAGGAATGTTGTAGTGAATCATGCATTCTGTGCACTATATGTTACATTAGGAATGTTGTAGTGAATCATGCATTCTGTGCACTATATGTTACATTAGGAATGTTGTAGTGAATCATGCATTCTGTGCACTATATGTTACATTAGGAATGTTGTAGTGAATCATGCATTCTGTGCACTATATGTTACATTAGGAATGTTGTAGTGAATCATGCATTCTGTGCACTATATGTTACACTAGGAATGTTGTAGTGAATCATGCATTCTGTGCACTATATGTTACATTAGGATTGTTGTAGTGAATCATGCATTCTGTGCACTATATGTTACATTAGGAATGTTGTAGTGAATCATGCATTCTGTGCACTATATGTTACATTAGGAATGTTGTAGTGAATCATGCATTCTGTGCACTATATGTTACATTAGGAATGTTGTAGTGAATCATGCATTCTGTGCACTATATGTTACATTAGGATTGTTGTAGTGAATCATGCATTCTGTGCACTATATGTTACATTAGGAATGTTGTAGTGAATCATGCATTCTGTGCACTATATGTTACATTAGGAATGTTGTAGTGAATCATGCATTCTGTGCACTATATGTTACACTAGGAATGTTGTAGTGAATCATGCATTCTGTGCACTATATGTTACACTAGGAATGTTGTAGTGAATCATGCATTCTGTGCACTATATGTTACATTAGGATTGTTGTAGTGAATCATGCATTCTGTGCACTATATGTTACACTAGGAATGTTGTAGTGAATCATGCATTCTGTGCACTATATGTTACATTAGGATTGTTGTAGTGAATCATGCATTCTGTGCACTATATGTTACATTAGGAATGTTGTAGTGAATCATGCATTCTGTGCACTATATGTTACACTAGGAATGTTGTAGTGAATCATGCATTCTGTGCACTATATGTTACATTAGGATTGTTGTAGTGAATCATGCATTCTGTGCACTATATGTTACATTAGGAATGTTGTAGTGAATCATGCATTCTGTGCACTATATGTTACATTAGGAATGTTGTAGTGAATCATGCATTCTGTGCACTATATGTTACATTAGGAATGTTGTAGTGAATCATGCATTCTGTGCACTATATGTTACATTAGGATTGTTGTAGTGAATCATGCATTCTGTGCACTATATGTTACATTAGGAATGTTGTAGTGAATCATGCATTCTGTGCACTATATGTTACACTAGGAATGTTGTAGTGAATCATGCATTCTGTGCACTATATGTTACATTAGGATTGTTGTAGTGAATCATGCATTCTGTGCACTATATGTTACACTAGGAATGTTGTAGTGAATCATGCATTCTGTGCACTATATGTTACATTAGGATTGTTGTAGTGAATCATGCATTCTGTGCACTATATGTTACACTAGGAATGTTGTAGTGAATCATGCATTCTGTGCACTATATGTTACATTAGGAATGTTGTAGTGAATCATGCATTCTGTGCACTATATGTTACATTAGGATTGTTGTAGTGAATCATGCATTCTGTGCACTATATGTTACATTAGGAATGTTGTAGTGAATCATGCATTCTGTGCACTATATGTTACATTAGGATTGTTGTAGTGAATCATGCATTCTGTGCACTATATGTTACATTAGGATTGTTGTAGTGAATCATGCATTCTGTGCACTATATGTTACATTAGGAATGTTGTAGTGAATCATGCATTCTGTGCACTATATGTTACATTAGGAATGTTGTAGTGAATCATGCATTCTGTGCACTATATGTTACATTAGGATTGTTGTAGTGAATCATGCATTCTGTGCACTATATGTTACATTAGGATTGTTGTAGTGAATCATGCATTCTGTGCACTATATGTTACATTAGGAATGTTGTAGTGAATCATGCATTCTGTGCACTATATGTTACATTAGGATTGTTGTAGTGAATCATGCATTCTGTGCACTATATGTTACATTAGGAATGTTGTAGTGAATCATGCATTCTGTGCACTATATGTTACACTAGGAATGTTGTAGTGAATCATGCATTCTGTGCACTATATGTTACATTAGGAATGTTGTAGTGAATCATGCATTCTGTGCACTATATGTTACACTAGGAATGTTGTAGTGAATCATGCATTCTGTGCACTATATGTTACATTAGGATTGTTGTAGTGAATCATGCATTCTGTGCACTATATGTTACACTAGGAATGTTGTAGTGAATCATGCATTCTGTGCACTATATGTTACATTAGGATTGTTGTAGTGAATCATGCATTCTGTGCACTATATGTTACACTAGGAATGTTGTAGTGAATCATGCATTCTGTGCACTATATGTTACACTAGGAATGTTGTAGTGAATCATGCATTCTGTGCACTATATGTTACATTAGGATTGTTGTAGTGAATCATGCATTCTGTGCACTATATGTTACACTAGGAATGTTGTAGTGAATCATGCATTCTGTGCACTATATGTTACATTAGGATTGTTGTAGTGAATCATGCATTCTGTGCACTATATGTTACATTAGGATTGTTGTAGTGAATCATGCATTCTGTGCACTATATGTTACATTAGGAATGTTGTAGTGAATCATGCATTCTGTGCACTATATGTTACACTAGGAATGTTGTAGTGAATCATGCATTCTGTGCACTATATGTTACATTAGGATTGTTGTAGTGAATCATGCATTCTGTGCACTATATGTTACATTAGGAATGTTGTAGTGAATCATGCATTCTGTGCACTATATGTTACATTAGGAATGTTGTAGTGAATCATGCATTCTGTGCACTATATGTTACATTAGGAATGTTGTAGTGAATCATGCATTCTGTGCACTATATGTTACATTAGGATTGTTGTAGTGAATCATGCATTCTGTGCACTATATGTTACATTAGGAATGTTGTAGTGAATCATGCATTCTGTGCACTATATGTTACACTAGGAATGTTGTAGTGAATCATGCATTCTGTGCACTATATGTTACACTAGGAATGTTGTAGTGAATCATGCATTCTGTGCACTATATGTTACATTAGGATTGTTGTAGTGAATCATGCATTCTGTGCACTATATGTTACACTAGGAATGTTGTAGTGAATCATGCATTCTGTGCACTATATGTTACATTAGGATTGTTGTAGTGAATCATGCATTCTGTGCACTATATGTTACACTAGGAATGTTGTAGTGAATCATGCATTCTGTGCACTATATGTTACATTAGGATTGTTGTAGTGAATCATGCATTCTGTGCACTATATGTTACACTAGGAATGTTGTAGTGAATCATGCATTCTGTGCACTATATGTTACATTAGGATTGTTGTAGTGAATCATGCATTCTGTGCACTATATGTTACACTAGGAATGTTGTAGTGAATCATGCATTCTGTGCACTATATGTTACACTAGGAATGTTGTAGTGAATCATGCATTCTGTGCACTATATGTTACACTAGGAATGTTGTAGTGAATCATGCATTCTGTGCACTATATGTTACATTAGGATTGTTGTAGTGAATCATGCATTCTGTGCACTATATGTTACACTAGGAATGTTGTAGTGAATCATGCATTCTGTGCACTATATGTTACATTAGGATTGTTGTAGTGAATCATGCATTCTGTGCACTATATGTTACACTAGGAATGTTGTAGTGAATCATGCATTCTGTGCACTATATGTTACATTAGGATTGTTGTAGTGAATCATGCATTCTGTGCACTATATGTTACACTAGGAATGTTGTAGTGAATCATGCATTCTGTGCACTATATGTTACATTAGGATTGTTGTAGTGAATCATGCATTCTGTGCACTATATGTTACACTAGGAATGTTGTAGTGAATCATGCATTCTGTGCACTATATGTTACACTAGGAATGTTGTAGTGAATCATGCATTCTGTGCACTATATGTTACACTAGGAATGTTGTAGTGAATCATGCATTCTGTGCACTATATGTTACATTAGGAATGTTGTAGTGAATCATGCATTCTGTGCACTATATGTTACATTAGGATTGTTGTAGTGAATCATGCATTCTGTGCACTATATGTTACACTAGGAATGTTGTAGTGAATCATGCATTCTGTGCACTATATGTTACATTAGGATTGTTGTAGTGAATCATGCATTCTGTGCACTATATGTTACACTAGGAATGTTGTAGTGAATCATGCATTCTGTGCACTATATGTTACATTAGGATTGTTGTAGTGAATCATGCATTCTGTGCACTATATGTTACATTAGGATTGTTGTAGTGAATCATGCATTCTGTGCACTATATGTTACATTAGGATTGTTGTAGTGAATCATGCATTCTGTGCACTATATGTTACATTAGGATTGTTGTAGTGAATCATGCATTCTGTGCACTATATGTTACACTAGGAATGTTGTAGTGAATCATGCATTCTGTGCACTATATGTTACACTAGGAATGTTGTAGTGAATCATGCATTCTGTGCACTATATGTTACATTAGGAACATCATAGTGAATCATGTCTTCTCCAGCTTACCCAACCAGCATTCAAACCAACTGGTTTGACAGTTCTGGAATTCACCTCTTGATGTATGTCTTTCCTGGAACTTTGCTTGATGGATCTCTGTGCTGCAGGAATGCCATTTAGGCAGTCACATGGACCGATTCTACTTTAGTCTACTCTGATTCTTCTTCCAAAAGTAGATTCCTGTGTCCCTAGACTATTCCATTTAACTTTGTTTTCTCTGTGGAAGCAGAATCCAGGTGCTATAACTCTTCATACTTCAGGTGTGAACTGACAGTTCTTATTTTCTTGAAGATGAATCATGGACTGGCGATTTGATTAACTCCTTTGTTCACACAGCAGGGGCTTCCAATAACTAAGTATACACTTTACAAGCAAATTTGTAGCTGCACTGTTTTGCTGTCAAACAGGAAACTAGCCATTGAGAAATAATGCTATCAAATGGCACTCCACAACAGGTGTGACTGCTTCCAGTGTTTCAAGAATGTTTCTGTCACATACATTTGAGCTGTAGTCAGTCATTGGTTGCCACTTTTTTTTTGTCAACCAAGTAATTCCACTGGACACAAATACTTATTTTCAGGTGTAATCTGCAAGTACTGTTTGATTAAGTAACCTGCTCAGAGTCACGTGGTTTTCAGAAAAAAAGTGAGGGACTCAGACTCAAGAACTGGAGGTGAAGTATGTTGGTAACAAGCATTACTGCCATTAAAGACTTGGCTTTTTTAGCCTTTGCCTACTGGACCCTCCTTCAGCTTCAACTACCTTTGGAGGTTTAAATGTCTTAATGCCTGGGATTCTTTGCAATAGATTCTCACTGCAGAAGGCCTCTGCTGTCATCTGCAGCAAATATAAACTCACCACACGAGTTGATGTGTGAAGAGGCCTTCTGTAGTGGATGCTTATTCCCCTCCCATTGGCCCAGTGTGTGTGTAGACAGATTACTCAATTAGCTTATGTGAAACAGAATACAAAGGATTAGTCCAGATAAAATCACTTTAGCTGGCAGACTGAGAAGACTCTCTCTCTCTCTCTGATACCCTCCCTGTGGGAGGAATTAAGATGTTTTATTGGCTTCACGTAGTATTTTTAGTTAAGTAGTTAGCTGGATGAGTGTTCGTGTTCTAGTTTAGTTTAGAACCAGTTGGTTTGCAGTGACAGCCTACTGCCTAGATCTGGGTGGTGCTATGGTGCATTGTCAATTCAATTTGTCAAAGCAAGAGGTTCTCCACTTTGATTCTCAGCTGGGGTGCCTTTTGTGCTGAGTCTGCATGTCTTCCCTGTGTTCATGCGGGTTTCCTCTCACATTCCAAAATACATGTATCTGTGGAGTTTTTCTCTGCATACCTCCACTGAAAATGGGCTTTTTTAATCTGGACTAATCCTTTGTACTCTGTTTTTTGTTAGTCCTGTCACCCTCTGGATCACAGATGGGATACAAGACTTCACTCAAGCGCTTTGCATTATCTCAGTTTTCAATTAGCTTATGTTTGGCAAGAACAATTTCATATTTGTATGCCTTCTTATTTCTGTTTCCAGTTGCTCTATGTATGGAAGTTATAGTTCTGTTTTGTAGGTTGTAGTTGCACTGTCCGTAGATATTGAATGGGGTAGTGTGGGGGTTCCTCCTATCTTGATATCCTGGTATGTGACATCATGATGAAAAAGGGAATCAGAAAAGGAAATCTCAGCTATCACTCACTGCAGAGGTGTCCTTCAGAGCAACCAACAGTGACTGGATATATCTCATTTGCTTTGTATAGATATGGTACAAATCATTGCTACAACTCATAATGGATTTATATATTCATTTATCTTTTGTATTTCATGCCACAGATTCAAGGCTGGGTTGAAAATAGTCCAATTGTGCATCAGCAAACTCAGCAACTTAAAATAATTTTAAGAGGTGCTTGGTGTTAAACTTCTATACTATGTGTAGATAAAGTTGGATTTGTATTGCTTTCACCCCAGCTGATTCTGGGCCCTTGAGTCCTCATTGTTTTGCTCCCAGTGAATATGCCCCCCCCCCCCCCTTGAAGCTTTATTTGCTTTGTGACCATGCATAACTGTTTCGACTGATTGTGATTCTTGGAGCCTCATTGCTTTGTGCCCACATATAACTATGATCACTGATTGTAGACCCTTGGAGCCTTATTGTTTTGTGCCCACATATAACTATGATCACTGATTGTAGACCCTTGGATCCTCATTGATTTGTGCCCACATATAACTATGATCACTGACTGTAGACCATAACTATGATCACTGACTGTAGACCCTTGGAGCCTTATTGCTTTGTGCCCACATATAACTATGATCACTGATTGTAGACCCTTGGAGCCTTATTGCTTTGTGCCCACATATAACTATGATCACTGACTGTAGACCCTTGGAGCCTTATTGTTTTGTGTCTACATATAACTATGATCACTGACTGTAGACCCTTGGAGCCTTATTGCTTTGTGCCCACATATAATAATGATCACTGATTGTAGACCCTTGGAGCCTTATTGCTTTGTGCCCACATATAACTATGATCACTGACTGTAGACCCTTGGAGCCTTATTGTTTTGTGTCTACATATAACTATGATCACTGACTGTAGACCCTTGAAGCCTTATTGCTTTGTGTCTACATATAACTATGATCACTGATTGTAGACCATTGGAGCCTTATTGCTTTGTGTCTACATATTACTATGATCACTGATTGTAGACCTTTGAAGCCTTATTGTTTTGTGTCTACATATAACTATGATCTCTGATTGTAGACCCATGGAGCCTTATTGCTTTGTGCCTACATATAACTATGATCACTGATTGTAGACCCTTGGAGCCTTATTGCTTTGTGTCTACCTATAACTATGATCACTGATTGTAGACCCTTGGAGCCTTATTGTTTTGTGCCCACATATAAATATGATCACTGATTGTAGAGCCTTATTGCTTTGTGTCTACATAACCTCTGCCCATTGACTCAGGGCCCTAAATGTCTCATTGCTTTGTACCCACTTATAACAAAGGTTTGAAAAATAGGGGTTAAAAAGTGTTAACCTATGACAGACAGAAACAAACAGATGTTGGTAACATGCTATTAAAAAAAGTACAAATGCTAGACCTAAATTACATGAAGGTCTAGTATACAATATGTTCCTGTCAGAATATTGCTATAGTGAATGCTGATGTTCCCCACCACATTATATGAATCCCAAATGACTCCTCCATATCCCATTATAATGGGTTCCGCATTCTACACTGAGACTTGCTCTAACACACCTCATGTCAGGTACACACAGTTTTGCAGATGTGTGCAAGGTAAGTTCAGATTTCATGTACTTCTGTTGTGACAGAAAAGTAAAATATTTTATGCCCCATTTTGGCTAAGTAGCATACATGCTGGGCACTCTTTCTATATTCCTACTCGAATGCCATATTTTATTCATTGTTGACTGAAGTTCACCATGAAGGTCCATTTTCAGGTTTCATTATAACAAATGAGAATAAAAGATAGTAGCACTGTGCAGTCAGAAAGCAGTCCACTGCTATTATATTAAAATGAGTTACAAAATGTTTAATATACAATGAGTAGCTAATGTATCTGTTAAAATGTGAAGTAAATGTCATACAATTCACTGAACATAGCCTTTTGCACACAATGACTTCAAGTGGCAGCATTTGCCATTAATGCATTTGTAACCTAGTTAGTTTCTAAGCTCTCCTTGCAAGTATATCATTTTATATCGTATCTGAAATTTCATATATGAGTGAAAGTTGTGAACATGGGCTCCCTTATTAGGTGGGCTTCAAGTACTTTATTAAAGGTAGTTAAGGTAGGTTTTTGTGTGACAACTGATGAGTGAGTTTCATGGCTGTGGTTTGACAACTTTGAAATATGTTAATGTTGTAGAGAGGCTGTTATGAGGAGTAGGGGGTGAGAGTATTGCCAAAGTGAACACACAGTGACCAATTGTGTGGTGAAGACAAAACTGATCATGAACGAACATGCATTACAGTTAACTTCAGTGTGTGAGATATCACTCCCTCTGCAATTAATACATGTTTTTTTAAAATTCTACAATAGATCAGATTTTTGTGGTGTTATAACTCTGCCACCTGCTGGAACAAACTGCAAACAGACAGACTTCTACCAGTTAGGGGGGGAAAAATGCAGTAAGTTGCATGCATTTGCATTTGTGAGCTGTCAGAAGCTTTGATTATCTTGCTAAGTGGTCAGTCTTCATACTGGTAAACATACACAGCAATGCATGGTCACTGAACTGCTCTTCACTCTTCATACCTCTCAACCAGACAGATTTTCATGGAATGTCCAGACTTCTGCCTCATATTTACAGTCTGTTCTTCATAAAATTTGTTTTCTGGAAAATCATTCGGGATTGAAGTCATTAAGTAATAGTAAATAACAGACATTGCAGTTTTAGACTTCATATTCAAAATACAAAACATGCTATTCTAGCAACTTCAGTTTATAGGCACACTGTTTAAAATCTGTCACTATTTTTGGGCCTTTTGTCTCCTGATTGTTTTTGGATTTGTCCAGATTTCTTGGGCTGAGAGGTTGATAGATGTGTCACTATACTCCATTTGTACAATAAATTGCAAAGCAGAAATACCCTGCGCACTGTGTTGCAGTGCTGTAAATCTTTGTACAATGCATGGCTTATCATATCGAAGTATTCAGAGACTAAGAAATCCTTTACAATTCAACATGACAGAATTCACAACAGCAGCATAATTTGAGTGGCCACATTTGCAGTCTGCAAAAAAAAAATGGCTGTGCTGAAAACTTAGGATAGTTGTTGTTCGTCTTTCGGCTTTTCCCAGTTAGGGGTTGACACAACGGAACTCAAGTCCGCTAAAGATTGCCAGTTGGTTTTTATGGTGTCAGGTTGCCAGCCCAACCTTCAATGAAGGCACACCCATTCAACACATGTCTTTCGAGCACCCACTCGACCGGAGGGAGGACATGCAGACTCCACACAGAAGGCACTCCCAAGTCAAGCAGAGAATCAAACGGGAGAACCTCTTGCTGTGAGGCAAGTGAAGCAACAACAAGAGGTTCTCCCATTCAATTCTCTGCTTGGGACTGCTGAGTCTGGACTTAGCTATTTCACTACACAACTACTCACCTGCTTAAATAATACAAGGTATCCAGGAGAGGGAGAACTATGGCTTCATTTTGATTTGAATATCACATAAAAGGCATATTACACGTCAGACACATTTACATATGCACACCAGTACATTTCTTCATGGCTATGTAGCCTGGTAGGCATTTACAAAATCATTTTATATTTTAGCATCTGGTTCCAGCAGTAGTATATATGTAACTGTTTTATACTATTGTTGCACAGAGGTATTATAAGTTGGCTATAGTTTTCCAGAAATGTACAGCATTTTAGCTTTGTACCAGTTTATTCTTTTATTAACATTTAATTTTAAGTTTCACATTAAACATTTTTTTTTTTTTTTTTGCATTTTATAGGTTCATAAATTTCTTCCCAATCCAGAGATTCACTCTCTGATGTAGTTTCCTCAAATGCTATGAACAGCTTATATGGTACCCTGCCATGTTGGAACACTGGCTAGGGTAAGCCCTGCAGGCAGAATTACTTAGAAAGTAGAATGCACCACCCAGGGCTGTATTTATTCATCACAAGAATTTCTGAAATTTGAAAACAATATGGCCATCAGTTCATCTTTCAGCCTTACACTGGTTATTTGTCCTTTTCAGGTTGCACACTGAATCCTTTTTCTCTTCTTTTCTCAGATATGGTCATAACCATTCTTAGATATGGCTTTGGTCCTTCTGATAAATTTTATGTGGGGGGGGGGACTAAAAGGACGTTTAAGGTGAGGTTTCAAGAGCATGTTAGGGACATAAAAAAATAACAATAAAGATAGTCCATTAGTTCATCATTTCAGAGATTATCATGATAGCAGTTTTAAACTTTTAAAAGGTTGTATTTTGGAACATGTTACTGTAGGTTTGGGGGAATTGACCACTTTAAAAGATAAATTGTTGCACAAAGGAGGATTATTTATGTGAAATTATGCCACTTTGATTCCTAATGGATCAAACAAAGATTTAAATTGGAAATATTTAATTAATTAGCTCTGTGTTAATTGTTTTATTGATGGATGCGTGGATATATATATATATATATATATATATATATATATATATATATACACACACACACACACACACACACACACACATACATATATTGTCGCCTCACAGTAAGACGCTGTCTGGTTCGATTCTCAGCTAGAGCATCTTCTGCGTGGAGACATGCATGCAAGGGCTGGTAACTCGGCACGTAAAAATCAACTACCAATCATTAGTGGAACGGAGTTCCGCTGTGGTGAGCTCTAACCGGGAAAAGCCAAAAGACACTACAACAACAACATATATCTATATAGGGTCTATATTATAAGACCGAAAGTGCATACAGGCAACTACATAAAAGTCAACACATAATGCACGAAACCTGAAAATAGCGAATGGCCATGTAATTGAATTTTTCCCTAGGGAAAAAACTTGTGCGGCTGTTTGCTAAAATAAAAAAAAATTACACCATAAAAGGTGGGGAGGGCTTTGCCCCCACACCTGACCCAACGTAGGGGGCTCCGTCCACCACACCCCCCTAACAAAACATACCAACTCTGAGATCACACTATAGGGAAGGAAAGGGCAACTCCATGAAGCTGACCAACTACCTCCTTGCCCTATGACATATTCATCGAATCGCTTAAATGCAATTCAATGAATGTATTGCTGTTTCCGTATTCACTCAGAAGCATTTTCGTGCTTCTAATATAGACCTGATATATACGTGTGTGTGTGTGTGTGTGTGTGTGTAGACCTTATATATACATGTGTGTGTGTGTGTGTGTGTGTAGACCTTATATATATATATATATATATATACGTGTGTGTGTGTGTGTAGACCTTATATGTGTGTGTGTGTGTGTGTGTGTGTGTGTGTGTGTGTAGACCTTATATATACATATGTGTGTGTGTGTAGACCTTATATATACATGTGTGTGTAGACCTTATATATACATGTGTGTGTGTGTGTGTGTGTGTGTGTGTGTGTGTGTAGACCTTATATATACATGTGTGTGTGTGTGTGTAGACCTTATATATACATGTGTGTGTGTAGACCTTATATATACATGTGTGTGTGTGTGTGTGTGTAGACCTTATATATACATGTGTGTGTGTGTGTGTGTGTGTGTAGACCTTATATATACATGTGTGTGTGTGTGTGTGTGTGTGTGTGTGTGTAGACCTTATATATACATGTGTGTGTGTAGACCTTATATATACTTGTGTGTGTAGACCTTATGTATACATGTGTGTGTAGACCTTATATATAAATGTCTGTGTGTGTAGACTTTATAAATACATGTGTGTTTGTGTGTGTAGACCTTATATATACATGTGTGTGTGTGTGTGTGTGTGTAGACCTTATATATACATGTGTGTGTGTGTGTGTGTGTGTGTGTGTGTGTGTGTGTGTGTGTGTGTGTGTGTGTGTGTGTGTGTGTAGACCTTATATATACATGTGTGTGTAGACCTTATATATACATGTGTGTAGACCTTATATATACATGTGTGTGTGTAGACCTTATATACATGTGTGTGTGTAGACCTTATATATACGTGTGTGTGTGTGTGTAGACCTTATATATACATGTGTGTGTGTGTGTGTGTGTGTGTAGACCTTATATATACGTGTGTGTGTGTGTGTGTAGACCTGATATATACATGTGTGTGTGTGTGTAGACCTTATATATACATGTGTGTGTGTAGACCTTATATATACATGTGTGTGTAGACCTTATATAGACATGTGCATTTGTGTAGACCTTATATATACATGTGTGTGTGTTTAGACCTTATATATACGTCTGTGTGTGTAGACCTTATATATACATGTATGTGTGTGTGTGTGTGTGTGTGTGTGTGTGTGTGTGTGTAGACCTTCTATGCACATGTGTGGGTGTGTGCATGTGTAGACCTTATATACACATGTGTGTGTAGACCTTATATATACATGTGTGTGTGTAGACCTTATATATACATGTGTGTGTGTAGACCTTATATATACATGTGTGTGTGTGTGTGTGTGTGTGTGTGTGTGTGTGTGTGTGTGTAGACCTTATATATACATGTGTGTGTGTGTAGACCTTATATATACATGTGTGTGTAGACCTTATATATACGTGTGTGTGTGTGTAAACCTTATATATACGTGTGTGGGTGTGTAGACCTTATATATACGTGTGTGGGTGTGTAGACCTTATATATACATGTGTGTGTGTGGACCTTATGTAGACATGTGTGTGTAGACCTTATATATACATGTGTGTGTGTGTCGACCTTATATATACATGTGTGTGTGTATAGAACTTATATATACATGTGTGTGTGTGTGTCTACCTTATATATACATGGGTGTGTGTGTAGACCTTATATATACGTGTGTGTGTGTGTGTAGACCTTATATATACATATGTGTGTGTGTAGACCTTATATATACGTGAGTGTGTGTGTGTGTGTAGACATATATAATGTGTGTGTGTAGACCTTATATATACATGTGTGTGCGTGTGTGTAGACCTTATATATACGTGTGTGTGTGTGTGTAGACCTTATATATACGTGTGTGTGTTTTTGTATGTAGACCTTATATATACATGTGTGTGTGTGTAGACCTTATATATACGTGCATGTGTAGACCTTATATACGTGTGTGTGTGTGTAGACCTTATATATACATGTGTGTGTGTGTAGACCTTATATATACATGTGTGTGTGTGTGTGTGTGTGTGTGTGTGTAGACCTTATATATACGTGTGTGTGTGTGTAGACCTTATATATATATATATATATATATATATATATATATATATATATATATACATGTGTGTGTTTGTGTGTGTGTAGACCTTATATATACATGTGTGTGTTTAGACCTTATATATACATGTGTGTGTGTGTAGATGTTATATATACGTGTGTGTGTGTGTGTGTGTGTAGGCCTTATATATACAAGTGTGTGTGTAGACCTTATATATGCATGTGTGTGTGTGTAGACCTGATATATAAATGTGTGTGTGTGTGTGTAGACCTTATATATACATGTGTGTGTGTGTGTGTGTAGACCTTATATATACATATGTGTGTGTGTGTGTGTAGACCTTATATATACATGTGTGTGTGTGTGTGTGTGTGTGTGTAGACCTTATATATACATGTGTGTGTGTGTGTGTGTGTGTGTGTGTGTGTGTGTGTGTGTGTAAAGACGTTATATATACGTACGTGTGTGTGTAGACCTTATATACAAGTGTGTGTGTGTAGACCTTATATATACGTGTGTGTGTGTGTGTAGACCTTATATATATAAGTGTGTGTGTGTGTGTGTGCAAACCTTATATACAGGTGTGTGTGTAGACCTTATATATACATGTGTGTGTGTAGACCTTATATATACATGTGTGTGTAGACCTTATATATACATGTGTGTGTGTAGACCTTATATATACGTGTGTGTGTAGACCTTATATATAATGTGTGTGTGTGTAGACCTTATATATACATGTGTGTGTGTAGACCTTATATATACGTGTGTGTGTGTGTGTGTGTGTGTAGACCTTATATATACATGTGTGTGTGTGTGTGTGTAGACCTTATATATACATGTGTGTGTAGACCTTATATATACGTGTGTGTGTGTGTGTGTGTGTGTGTAGACTTTATATATACATGTGTGTGTTTAGACTTTATATATGTACGTGTGTATGTAGACCTTATATACACATATGTGTGTGTGTGTGTGTGTGTGTGTAGACCTTATATATATATATATATATATATATATATATATATATATGTGTGTGTGTGTGTGTGTGTGTGTGTAGACCTTATATATACATGTGTGTGTGTGTAGACCTTATATATACGTGTGTGTGTGTGTGTAGACCTTATATATACATGTGTGTGTGTGTAGACCTTATATATACATGTGTGTGTGTGTGTGTGTGTGTGTAGACCTTATATATGTGTGTGTGTGTGTGTGTGTGTGTAGACCTTATATATATATGTGTGTGTGTGTGTGTGTGTGTGTGTGTGTGTGTGTGTGTGTGTGTGTGTGTGTGTGTGTGTGTGTAGACCTTATATACGTGTGTGTGTGTGTAGACCTTATATATACATGTGTGTGTAGACCTTATATATACATGTGTGTGTGTGTGTGTGTGTAGACCTTATATATACGTGTGTGTGTGTGTGTAGACCTTATATATACATGTGTGTGTGTGTGTAGACTGTATATATACGTGGTGTGTTTGTGTGTCTGTGTAGACCTTATATATACATGTGTGTGTGTGTGTGTAGACCTTATATATACGTGTGTATGTGTGTAGACCTTATATATAATGTGTGTGTGTAGACCTTATATATACATGTGTGTGTGTGTAGACCTTATATATACATGTGTGTGTGTGTGTGTATAGACCTTATATATACATGTGTGTGTAGACCTTATATATACGTGTGTGTAGACCTTATATATATGTGTGTGTGTGTGTGTGTGTGTGTGTGTGTGTGTGTGTGTGTGTGTGTGTGTGTGTGTGTAGACCTTATATATATGTGTGTGTGTGTGTGTCTAGACCTTATATATACATGTGTGTGTGTGTGTGTAGACCGTATATATACATGGTGTGTTTGTGTGTCTGTGTAGACCTTATATATACATGGTGTGTTTGTGTGTCTGTGTAGACCTTATATATACATGTGTGTGTGTGTGTAGACCTTATATATACGTGTGTGTGTGTGTCTCTGTGTGTGTAGACCTTATATATATGTGTGTGTGTGTGTGTGTGTGTGTGTGTGTGTGTGTGTGTAGACCTTATATATACATGTGTGTGTGTGTGTGTGTAGACCTTATATATACATGTGTGTGTGTGTGTGTAGACCTTATATATACATGTGTGTGTGTGTGTGTGTGTGTGTGTGTAGACCTTATATATACATGTGTGTGTAGACCTTATATATACATGTGTGTGTGTGTAGACCTTATATATACATGTGTGTGTAGACCTTATATATATATATATATATATATATATATATATATATATATATATATATATACATGTGTGTGTGTGTGTGTAGACCTTATATATACATGTGTGTGTAGACCTTATATATACATGTGTGTGTGTGTGTGTAGACCTTATATATACATGTGTGTGTGTGTGTGTGTGTGTAGACCTTATATATATACGTCTGTGTGTGTGTAGACCTTATATATATATATATATATATATATATATATATATATATATATATATATATATACATGTGTGTGTTTGTGTGTGTGTAGACCTTATATATACATGTGTGTGTTTAGGCCTTATATATACATGTGTGTGGGTAGATGTTATATATACGTGTGTGTGTGTGTGTGTGTGTGTGTGTGTGTGTGTGTGTGTGTGTGTGTGTAGACCTTATATATACATATGTGTGTGTAGACCTTATATATACATGTGTGTGTGTGTAGACCTTATATATACGTGTGTGTGTGTAGACCTTATATATACATGTGTGTGTGTGTGTAGACCTTATATATACATGTATGTGTGTAGACCTTATATATAATGTGTGTGTGTAGACCTTATATATACATGTGTGTGTGTAGACCTTATATATACATGTGTGTGTAGACCTTATATATACATGTGTGTGTGTGTGTGTAGACCTTATATATACTTGTGTGTGTTTGTGTATGTAGACCTTATATATACATGTGTGTGTAGACCTTATATATACATGTGTGTGTAGACCTTATATATGTGTGTGTGTGTGTGTGTG
>NC_056729.1:1838707432-1838749215 GCF_019279795.1 Protopterus annectens | reverse complement strand
GTGCACAGAATGAATGATTCACTACAGCATTCCTAGAGTAACATATAGTGCAAAGAATGCATGATTCACTACAACAATCCTAATGTAACATATAGTGCACAGAATGCATGATTCACTACAACATTCCTAGTGTAACATATAGTGCACAGAATGCATGATTCACTACAACATTCCTAGTGTAACATATAGTGCACAGAATGCATGATTCATTACAACAATCTTAATGTAACATATAGGGATCATAATACATGATTCACTACAACATTCCTAGTGTATCATATAGTGCACAGAATGCATGATTCACTACAACAATCCTAATGTAACATATAGTGCGCAGAATGCATGATTCACTACAACATTCCTAGTGTAACATATAGTGCACAGAATGCATGATTCACTACAACAATCCTAATGTAACATATAGTGCACATAATGCATGATTCACTACAACATTCCTAGTGTAACATATAATGCACAGAATGCATGATTCACTACAACAATCCTAATGTAACATATAGTGTGCAGAATGCATGATTAACTACAACATTCCTAGTGTAACATATAGTGCACAGAATGCATGATTCACTACAATAATCCTAATGTAACTTCTAGTGCACAGAATGCATGATTCACTACAACATTCCTAGTGTAACACATAGTGCACAGAATGCATGATTCACTACAGCATTCCTAGTGTAACATATAGTGCACAGAATGCATGATTCACTACAACATTCCTAATGTAACATATAGTGCACAGAATGCATGATTCTCACTACAACAATCCTAATGTAACATATAGTGCGCAGAATGCATGATTCACTATAGCATTCCTAATGTAACATATAGTGCACAGAATGCATGATTCACTACAACATTCCTAATGTAACATATAGTGCACAGAATGCATGATTCACTACAACAATCCTAATGTAACATATAGTGCACAGAATGCATGATTCACTACAACAATCCTAATGTAACATATAGTGCACAGAATGCATGATTCACTACAACATTGCTAGTGTAACATATAGTGCACAGAATGCATGATTCACTACAACAATCCTAATGTAACATATAGTGCACAGAATGCATGATTCACTACAACAATTTTAATGTAACATATAGTGCACAGAATGCATGATTCACTACAACATTCCTAGTGTAACATATAGTGCACAGAATGTAAAATTCACTACAACAATCCTAATGTAACATATAGTGCACAGAATGCATGATTCACTACAATCCTAATGTAACATATAGTGCACAGAATGCATGATTCAATAGAACATTCCTAGTGTAACATATAGTGCACAGAATGCATGATTCACTACAACATTCCTAATGTAACATATAGTGCAAAGAATGCATGATTCTCACTACAACAATCCAATGTAACATATAGTGCACAGAATGCATTATTCACTACATCATTCCTAGTGTAACATATAGTGCACAGAACGCATGAATCACTACAACAATCCTAATGTAATATATAGTGCACAGAATTCATGATTCACTACAACATTCCTAGTGTAACATATAGTGCACAGAATGCATGATGCACAACATTCCTAGTGTAACATATAGTGCACATAATGCATGATTCACTACAACATTCCTAGTGTAACATATAGTGCACAGAATGCATGATTCACTACAACAATCCTAATGTAACATATAGTGCGCAGAATGCATGATTAACTACAACATTCCTAGTGTAAAATATAGTGCACAGAATGCATGATTCACTACAACAATCCTAATGTAACATATAGTGCACAGAATGCATGATTCACTACAACATTCCTAATGTAACATATAGTGCACAAAATGCATGATTCTCACTACAACAATCCTAATGTAACATATAGCGCACAGAATGCATGATTCACTACAGCATTCCTAATGTAACATATAGTGCACAGAATGCATGATTCACTACACCTTTCCTAATGTAACATATAGTGCACAGAATGCATGATTCACTACAACATTTCTAATGTAACATATAGTGCACAGAATGCATGATTCACTACAACAATCCTAATGTAACATATAGTGCACAGAATGCATGATTCACTACAACATTCCTAGTGTAACATATAGTGCACAGAATGCATGATTCACTACAACATTCCTAATGTAACATATAGTGCACAGAATGCATGATTCACTACAACATTCCTAATGTAACATGTAGTGCACAGATTGCATGATTCACTACAGCATTCCTAATGTAACATATAGTGCACAGAATGCATGATTCACTACAACATTCCTAATGTAACACATAGTACACAGAATGCATGATTCACTACAAAATTCCTAGTGTAACATATAGTGCACAAAATGCATGATTCACTACTACATTCCTAATGTAACATATAGTGCACGGAATGCATGATTCTCACTACAAAAATCCTATTGTAACATATAGTGCACAGAATGCATTATTCACTCCAACATTCTTAGTGTAACATATAGTGCACAGAATGCATGATTCACTACAACAATCCTAATGTAACATATAGTGCACAGAAAGCATGATTCACTACAACATTCCTAGTGTAACATATAGTGCACAGAATGCATGATTCACTACAACATTCCTAGTGTAACATATAGTGCACAGAATGCATGATTCTCGCTACAACAATCCTAATGTAACATATAGTGCACAGAATGCATGATTCACTACAACAATCCTAATGTAACATATAGTGCACAGAATGCATGATTCACTACAACAATCCTAATGTAACATATAGTGCACAGAATGCATGATTCACTACAACAATCCTAATGTAACATATAGTGCACAGAATGCATGATTCACTACAACATTCCTAGTGTAACATATAGTGCACAGAATGCATGATTCACTACTACATTCCTAATGTAACATATAGTGCACAGAATGCATGATTCTCACTACAACAATCCTAATGTAACATATAGTGCACAGAATGCATTATTCACTACAACATTCCTAATGTAACATGCAGTGCACAGAATGCATGATTCACTACAACATTCCTAGTGTAACATATAGTGCACAGAATGCATGATTCACTACAACATTCCTAATGTATCAAATACTGCACAGAATGCATGATTCTCACTGCAACAATCCTAATGTAATATATAGTGTACAGAATGCATTATTCACTACAACATTCCTAGTGTAACATATATTGCACAGAATGCATGATTCACTACAACATTCCTAGTGTAACATATAGTGCACAGAATGCATGATTCACTACAACAATCCTAATGTAACATATAGTGCACAGAATGCATGATTCACTACAACATTCCTAGTGTAACATATAGTGCACAGAATATATGATTCACTAAACAATCCTAATGTAACATATAGTGCACAGAATGCATGATTCACTACAACATTCCTAGTGTAACATATAGTGCACAGAATGCATGATTCACTACAACAATCCTAATGTAAGATATAGTGCACAGAATGAATGATTCACTACAGCATTCCTAGAGTAACATATAGTGCACAAAATGCATGATTCACTACAACAATCCTAATGTAACATATAGTGCACAGAATGCATGATTCACTACAACATTTCTAATGTAACATATAGTGCACAGAATGCATGATTCACTACAACAATCCTAATATAACATATAGTGCACAGAATGCATGATTCACTACAACATTCCTAATGTAACATATAGTGCACAGAATGCATGATTCACTACAACATTCCTAAGGTGACATATAGTGCACAGAATGCATGATTCACTACAACATTCCTAACGTGACATATAGTGCACAGAATGCATGATTCACTACAACATTCCTAAGGAAACATAAAAAGTGTAGAGAATGCATAATTCACTACAACATTCCTAAGGTTACATAAATAGTGCAGAGAATATATATTTCACTATGATGTTTCTAATGTAACATATAGTGCACAGAATGCATGATTCACTACAACATTTCTAATGTAACATATAGTGCACAGAATGCATGATTCACTACAACAATCCTAATGTAACATATAGTGCACAGAATGCATGATTCACTACAACATTCCTAAAGTAACATATAGTGCACAGAATGCATGATTCACTACAACATTCCTAGTGTAACATATAGTGCACAGAATCCATGATTCACTACAACATTCCTAAGGTGACATATAGTGCACAGAATGCATGATTCACTACAACATTCCTAAGGTGACATATAGTGCACAGAATGCATGATTCACTACAGCATTCCTAAGGAAACATAAATAGTGTAGAGAATGCATAATTCACTACAACATTCCTAAGGTTACATAAATAGTGCAGAGAATATATATTTCACTATGATGTTCTTAATGTAACATATAGTGCACAGAATGCATGATTCACTACAACATTCCTAAGGAAACAAAAAACTGTAGAGAATGCATAATTCACTATGATGTTCCTAGTGTAACATATATTGCATAGAATGCATGATTCACTACAACATTCCTAAGGTGACATAAATAATGCAGATAATATATAATACACTACAACCATCCTAAGGTAACATAAATACATAGAATGTATGACTTACTGCAAAATTCTTAAGGTAACATTTATTTGTTTTATTTTACATTTGTTTACAGGGATAGTCCGACTGGATACATGTCCATTTTCAGCAGAGGCCAGGACATTAATAGTGCACAGAATGTTTAGTTCACTACAACAATCCTAAGGTAACATAAGTAGTGCAGATAATGCATAATCTACTACAGTAATCCTAATGTAACATAAATAGTGTACAGAATGCATGATTCACTACAACATTCCTAAGGAAACATAAATAATGTACATAATGCATGATTCCCTAACATTCCTAAGGTGACAGAAATAGTGCACAGAACACATAATTCACTACAACAATCCTAAGGTAGCATGAATAGTGCACAGAATATGTAATTCACTACAACATCCATAAGATATCGTTACGCATTACAATCAATAAAATGAACATGGTGGTTTTATACAGAGGATTAAGCTAATCCTCTATAGCCCTGTATACTGTAATCTTATTGCTATATGCCTGACATCCTACTGTGGCTGATGCATGTTAATTTTATGTATTCCTGAATCATGAAACATTGCTTGCTGTAAGAATATCAAGTGCACTGGGCTTGCAACAATGTATTTCTTTGCAGCTGTCAAACTGCTGCTCTAATTATCTGTTAATTTGATTATTTCAGGTACCTGCAGTAATAATCTACACAGATCAACCATGTGGGTATAGTTTTTAAAAATGTAGACAAATATGTGTCAACAGTGCTCGGAGGTCTGCCCAATAGTGTTTAAAGGAATATTTCTTCTGGTGGATTTCTGAATATAGTATAAAGTGCAAACAATACACCACAGTTTTGCATCACTTTCTTTAATTACATTGGCATTCCCAACTAGTCTATAATGTCTGTTACTCCATCGTTGTACTTCAACCTTCTAAAATCTGATTTATATACTCTTACAAGTATCTCTCTGACTTGGTTAGGTACAATAATATTATTTATTTATTTATTTAACATTTGTTGACCGGGAAAGTCTGATTAGGTTCTACAGAGCCTGTTTTCAGTGGAGGCCTAGGGAGAAATGCTCCAGAGCGCCATGTTGAGCTCCATTATGAGTTCTGAACATGAAAATCTGACTACAGCTCATTACCTGAAGGAAAAATGCAATGGAAATTAATTTCTAAATAATGGTTTATGCTCTGATCAACTTCCCACTATAATGTTTTTCAGTATGTGCATTTTTAAGTCAGTGTTGTTACAGCTACACAATTCTGTCACTTTTTCATCTTTCATTACAACTTTAGTATTACTCAAGGAATGTCTGGATGTTCATCGTGTTTCACTTCTTCAAGTAAATCATCCTCTTGTTCTCATATCTGTACAGTGCTGAGCATATACTGTATAAAGCAGTTCCTTGTACGGTCTGTATTTTACTTTTAGGTCGTATTTCTGCAGATTAAATAACATTCTTGTTAACATCAGTGGTGCCTTTTAGAAAGATTTTCTGAATGTGCTTCATGATCTGTTTCCACTTGCACTTCATTGTCAAATTTGGGGAATTTCTGCAAGGATCTGTACCATGAAGGGATAATGCCCTGACTACAATCCAGCCATCTAGTGTACTGGAAGAACTGGGTAAGGAGGGTAGGAGTTGGTAGGCAACACTGATCTGCCTATGATAGGAGAAAGAAATAGTGGTCCACTGTTGTTTTGCCACATGCAGATGGTGAAGTTATAGATATAAGAGGTGTGGGCTTGGCTTACCAAGCCATTTACATCAGCCATCTTTAGCATGTGGTTGGCCTTAATTAAAAACACTCTCATTACTTGCATCAGCAGATGAGAGAAAGGAAACAAGCACCTTCATGGCTGCCTGGCTGATGCCTCCCTCCAGTGAGCTCCAGCCACCATGCTGAGGCTTCACCAGTGGTGATGGAATGAGTGGGCCCAAGACAGATAGGAGGAGTAGACGATGGTCAGCAAGCAAGGAGATAAAAATTGCATAGAAAATATTTGTAGAATTTCTCACGTTCATAAGCTGTTGCTAACAACGCTTACACTGAGCATATTCCTTTGCCACATATTCAAATACTCCTGATCCATAGGCAACTGGCCTATCTTGCTGTAAGATCACAGCTCCTATTCCATTCTGATTTACATCCATTTGCAATACAACTGGCTTATGTACATCACACGGTTTCTATGTAAAAGCTTCCATTACTATCATCCTGAGCATCACAAAACTATTTTCCTGATTATAACAAAATAGGTTAAATCTTGTTTCAACAGGTAAACTCGTAGGCTTGTTAGGTCATTAAAACAGGTTTGTTTTCTGGCTTTGCCATTTGCACTGTTGCTGACATTTTCTGAGTATGTTTTCAGTCTGATGTCCTCCTTGTGTCTAACCCATGCTAACAGGTCTTCAGTTATATGCACAATACCTTATAGCCTTCAATCATTTATACAAATGCTTAGCAAAATGACCTAGCATTTAACAAATTTGAGACCTTTTTCCTCAAATATAAATAATGGATAATTATCTTTTATTTGCTTTGTTTGGCTTTTCCTTATCAATAAAATGCAAACTTGCCATACATCACATTAGTGTCTGTACTTAGTGGTAGATTACATGTACTTTGTCTCCTGGGTGGTTTTCAATCTATGCTCCCCACTCCATTTATAGGTTTCTGGCAGGGGACAAAACGCAAATGCACATTTTTTTGGATTAATCTTCCTTACCATTGACATTATAATTCACCAATATTCATACCCATCAATTACAGGCAGTTGACTTATGCAAACTGTCTGATTGTGGTTAAAAAATGGCCACAATAAAGTATTCCAACCTGCTTTGTACAAAAGCACAATAGTTCAGTTTGGCTTCATAGAAACAGTACCAAGAGAGTAAATATTTAAGTAAATATTCCAGTTTAATTCATACAAATGCACAGTAGTGCTGTAAATCTATACTGTAAGCCAAGCAGATGCCAAGATGGTAAGCTGCTGTCATCCACGATCATATGAAATTGTTTCACCACACTCAAATTCTCACAAGTGAAACAACCCCCTCAAAATTAGACAATTAGGTAATTCAGTTCCCTGGTCTAGAGTTACTATTTGAAATAGATGGGCTGGATGCATAAATGCCTACACTAAGTGTGCATCATTCTGAGTGAATAGACGACACATACATAACCCCCACTTCTTCCTCCTAATTTTAGTTTTCGTACAGACTTTCTTGCAGCCTTAAATATTGAGGGGGATTCATAAAGGTTATCACAAAGTGCAGATTACATGTACAAATAGTGTAATCTTTCTGAGTGACTAGAAAGCACACAAAATGAGAAGAATATTTTTGAATACATATCTTGTACACTTAGTGAATCTGGCCAAAGATCTTATACTTTCTACATTTATATTCATGCCAGTAATTTATAACCTAGTGGCTGTACTTGTTATTCAGGAATGTGCATATTGTTCTCTTTTCTGTATCTTTTATTCTCAAATGTTTTAAAAGTATTTTCTGGGAAAAAAAACATACATGTGTAGGTTTATATGCACAACTATTTTTTTAATTATGAAATCTTTTCAAGATTTTGACTAATTATCCTGATACAGTGCCTATTACTTTGACTTCACTGTATTAACTCTTTCCATTTTAATACCATAAGTATGTTTGTATATGTTTGTGTTTCTATTTTGATTCAGTAGCATAAAAATTCTTCTGAACACTTTTTTTTTACGTTTTACTTACCTTTACAAACTCTGGGTGGCCACAGTGGTGCAGCGGTTAGCATTGCTGTCTCAAAGCAAGAGGTTCTCCGGTTCGATCCTCTGCTGGGGTGCCTTCTGTGCGGAGTCTGCATGTCCTCCCTGTGGGCTTCCTCCAGGTGAACTGATTTCCTCCCACATCCCAAAGAAATGCTGTAGGTGGATTAGACACTCTAAATTGGCCTTAGGTGTGCATGTGTGTGCCTTCTGTGGAAGGTTGGGTAACGGGCTGGCAACTCGACACCGTAAAACTCCACTGCCAATCATGAGCAGACAGGTGATCTGCTGTGGTGACCCCTAACTGGGAAAAGCTGAAAGAAGAAGAAGACTCACCTTTACAAACACTTTCTCTACTGCAGCTTTTACTAGACTGAATAAATGCTACACACTTAATTTCATAGTTGTAGATGCACTTACCTCACAGGGTTTGAATTTCATCTGAAGTACACTTCCTGTGCCTATTATAGGTTCATAGGTCAACAGGCGTTTACTAGGCTATTGATCTGTGAGGATCTTAAAAAGCCTAGCCTTACATTTCCACTTTGTTTTTCAGCCCTTATTTTGTGTATGAATAATCCAGAAGCAGACAGAGCAAGAATATGTTGGGACATTTACTTGTTCATAGGTTCATACAAAGCTACTGACCATCAGGGTCTTTCCAAACCTAGCTGTCCTACCCAACCCATTTTTGTCCCAGAGTTCCTTGGATGCCAATATGGTGGGGTGTGCATGTGAGTGTGAGGAGTATGTTAGTTGAGGATTAATTTACTTACTGTCAACCTCTGTCCATCAGAGATATGGGAACCAGGCTGGTGATGAGTTTACATTTTCCCATCCAATGATCAAGGTTTCTTTTGAACAGGGTCAGGGATGAACTTTGCTTCACATAGATGGGGAGCTTATTCCATAATGTGGGGATCCTTTCAGATCCAGCAGGTTCTATTTATATTGCAGGCAAAGTTCAGGTCCTTGGATCTAGTGTTTCTGGTATTGTTTGTGCTATGCAAGAGATCCATCAGTGCTGGATCTGAGGAAGCCTTGTATGCTAGGCATAGAGTGCCTCTCAGTAATCTGTAGAAGACTGAGTACAGAAATAGGACCTTAAGGTGATCAGTGTAGGACAGGGTATTGATACCCTGCATTCTCCTGGTGATGAACCTTTGAGGAAGTTCCAACTGTTGCAAATGCCTGGCAAGATACATGCCAAAGGGGGCATTGTACTCAGTGATGGGTCTGATAAGGACTGAGTAGAGTGGTACTGTTACTTCCTTGGAGCGGAGTTATAATCGTCGAACACCAGATTGCTGTCTACATGTATTCCCAGATCCGTACTTATCGGGTCAACTCCTAGGAGTGTTTTATTGATGTTATTAGCTTTGGTGGACAATTTCTTAAAGGGCTTTATAATGCATTTCCTTGCATTGAGTTTCAATTTCTGGCTTTTGCATCAATTGTTTGTGTTAGATAGAGAAATCTATGATAGCTCCCAATTTACAGTTATCTGCAAACTTGGTGAGTCAGAGACCATTGACATTAGACTTAACTTCTGGAAAGTAAATACCAAACAGGAGTGTGCTCAACACAGAGCCCTGGGGTGCTCTGGTGATGACCAGTCATTTGATGGAGGTAGTCCTAATTTCTTGGGTCCTATCTGTGAGCCAGTTAGCAATCCAGTGAGTTATATAGGAATTTATGCCTAGTTCTGAGAGTTTGTCACCTGTGTGCAGTATTGTATTGAACGCCCTGGCCAGGTCAAGGCAGGTGGTATGCACCATTTTCCCCTTATCCGTAGCTATGGTGACCCCTTTGAAGACCTCTACTAGGTTACGTAGACAAGACATTTCCTTAACAAAGCCAAACTGTGGTGGGTCCAGTGTCTGTAGGTTGCCAATGTCCTTGTTAATCATTTCCATGATAATTCATTACATGGCTTTCCATATTAGACTTGTCAGACAGACGGGTCTGTAGTTCCTGGGGTCAGTTGATGGGTCACCCTTATAAAGAGGGGATGGCAGTTGCATCTCTCCATTCACCTAGCACGGAACCTGTTTTTGAGGTTACAGGTGAAGGATGCCTCAAGTGGTCCTGCTAATTCATTATTTATGTTATTTAAGAGGCAACCAGGGATATTGTCGGGGCCCATTGAAACTGTTTTTGGCCTTAATGAGCACCTCCAGTGTTTGTGTTGCAGAAGTCCAGGAAATGCTATGCCTGTGAGAGGCAATGTACATTTCGCAGCATATAGATGGGTAGTTAGTCTCCCATGAATAGGCTATTTGGCTGGATGATGAGTGCTTCTAGTAGGGTGAGGTAAGAGTTGTGAGCATTGTGTGTTATAGATGGCAACCAGTAGCTGGCCACAACATGGTAGGGAACCTTGTCTGTGGAGACTTGGACATGTATCAACTCCAGGGCATCATTCTGCTAACATAGATTGAGACACCTCTACTTTTAGCCCCTGTCTGTGCTTCTGTTGATCTAAATCTGTGGAAGGCACTGTAGTCTTCCACTGCTGGAGTACTTTCTGTGCCTTAAAACCAAGTCTTGGAAACTCCACAGATGTCTACATTCTCCAGAATGAGGAGAACTTGCCGGATGTGGAGTTTCTTGTTTAGGACTCATAGCATTGAGCAGTAATACCTTAAGGTTGCTTTGAGGTTTTTTTTTTTTTTTATTGCTAAGTTGGTAGCAGTGTCATTTTGACATTGCCTAAAAAAGGTTATAAGGGGATGGATAAAGTTTTAGCCAATATTTGAAAGCCCAGGGAGAAACAGGTACAGACCATTCTTGGCAAAGCAAACTGGTCTCTGAAAGCCCAGGGGGAAACAGGTACAGACCATTGCTGGCAAAGCAAAGTGGTCTGTTAACCATGTCGTTCCATGCTTTATTGAATCCCCCTGGAGCCACTTATTAAAATCAGTCATTTTCTGTTCATACAGTGTCATCATCCTTGGTGAAGGTAGAATGCTGCTCAAAGCAAGACGAGGACCTCTCTGTGGCAGATTTTCAGAGACATCCATAATGTCTTTTTTTTTCATATAGTCCATTGAGGTACCTCTCAGGTCATTTACACCTCACGGAGTATATAGAAACATATTGGTGCACATGGTGCAGTGACTTGAGTGTGAGCATGAAATTGCCTATCCTAACTCTAGATAGGCAACTAACCATTATCGCTTCCTTGTCCGTCTTGGTGAGAGGAGTATCCAAGTGTCATATAACAGAATCTCCTATAACAGTGTTCATACCATTGGACTTGCAGATGTGTAGAAGGTATGAAAGGATATGGTCTATTAAAGCTCTATACACAAGGCAGAGGCTGCCTCCTAGTAGCGTGTGAGAGAGATATCAGTCATCTTAATGGCCTGCTATTTTTTTTTTTTGTGAGAAAGTTTTGTGGGTGTTCCATCTGTAATAAGAGATTGGACAGGTATGTACTAAAAGGAGTGTTATATGCAATGAACAGTCTGACAGCTGAGTGCAACTGAACGATTACATCCCTGGACCTTGACACCCATCATTTACAAATAAGCAGTGTGATGAAAAAGGGTGCTCTAGATCATTATGTGTGTGTATGTACTGAGCACGTGCAAGCTAGACTGCCATTTTGTAGTTAGCTGTTGAGATGTAAGCATGTATGTATGTAAGGTCAGTCTGTTAACTAGGTTGTTCGTATTTAATGATGCTGCCTTCCATATGGATGAGTTTCTGTGAATTAAAGCATCTAAACAAAAATGCCATCCTTCTTGTTACATGTATTAGAGACAAACGAGTGACAAGCACCCTTACAATACTGGATATGTGGTGGCTAAAGGACTGTTCATTTTCATTGTAAGTTTACAGATTCGTAATTACGGGATCAGCTTTTAGGGTGGTGGTGTCAATGTGATAGTTACAAGGGACATCATGCTTACCAAAAGATGATATGACCAATTTCTTGGCATTTAGTTTTAGTTCATGCTTGTGACACAGGCTTTTTATTTGGGGAAGGTCCTCTCTGAGGATCTTGATCTCCTCTGGGGGTTCCTGATGGCACCAAGTTATAGTTAGTCATAAACTTTTGACATTTGCTTTGACCTCAGAAAACTAAATGTGAAACAGGAATGACAGAAGGTCTAAACCTTGGGGTACACCATAAGTGACACCATAAGTGACAGGCTTTGGTTGATTTGATCAAGGTTCAGACTTCCCTGTTTAGTTTACTAAGAGAGTTTTTGGCATCTTGAGAGTCAAATCTATAATAACCTTGGTATATTGTAAAATCTTTTTTCTTATTAGTTATAGTAACTAATAAGAAAAAAGATTTTACAATATACAACTTTTCATCCTTTGAACTCAATACAGATTTAGTGGAACTGTTGGCCTTTGGCTATACCTTTGTCCCTAGTACTACAGGTAATATAGCCAAGGTTATTATAGATTTGAAATGCTTTACGTGTAAACTAAATCTGAAAATGATGTTTAATAATGATGCGGACTTTGATACAACTAGATTAAAGTTACCCAGTGTTTTTAACCCGCCACTTCAGTCCAATTTGCACTTGTTTGAATCAATGTGTGAAGTGGATGTCAGACATCTTTTTAATAATTTAAACCGTAACATCGACTCTTCTAGGTTTAATATCACTAAAGACCAATGGGAGAGTTTAAATAACCTCCGTTCTTTACCTGTCAGACTTTTAAAACCTGACAAGGGAGGTGGTCTAGTTATGTTTGACGAATTTCAGTCTAAGGAAAGAATGCTCTTAATATTGGAGTCACCAGCTTATGATACTGCCTCACTTAATGAGATTAATGTGACATATCGTCACATTAGAGGATATTTTCGTGACCTTTTTTTAGCTGGGAAAATAGATTTGGATACATATAATTTTATAGATATCATTTCTCCGAAGACGCCAGTGATGTTCGGCATACCGAAGATCCATGAGGATGTGGATAACCCTCCTATGAGGGCTTTGGTTGATGGAAGGTCCTCTATGACCTATCCATGTTCTAGATTAATTGACAACATCTTGTCCAAATATTTAAAACTAATTCCATGTATTTGCAAAGATTCGTGGTCCTTCTTGACTAATATTAATGTTATTCCTTTTGATGCTTCTTTGAATTTTTTGACTATAGATGTTGTCGATTTATATACATCTATTCCCCATAAAGAGGCAGTGGAATGGATTGGACTACTTCTTATGGATCTCGGGGCACCACAGTCTGAAATAGATACTGTTACCAAACTACTTGATATAGTCCTTTCCTCTAATTTCTTTATGTTTGATGAAGATTTCTACCTACAGAAACAGGGGATAGCTATGGGCTCGCCCTGTGGGGTGAGCGTAGCTAACCTTTTTGTAGCTTTTTGGGAAAAACACTATCTCATGGCTAATTCGGATTTGATGAATTCTGTCAACTATTACACTAGATTTTTGGACAACATCTTCATCATTTTTAAAGGAGGAGATGAGGAAGCAAAAATCTTTGTTGATACACTCAATACGACCACAGAATTTCTTAAATTTACACATAAGTTTTCAAACATTGAAATTGATTATTTAGACATGAAATTATTCAAGGATTTTGATAAAAAGTTTTTTTTGTCAACTATTTTCAGAAAACCTACATACTGCAATTCCTTCCTGCACTATACTAGTTTTCATCCTACAAAACAAAAGAGGTCCATTGTTAAGGGCCAACTTGTTAGAGCAGGAAGGATGTGTAGTTCTTTGGATTATTTCCGTCAGGAATGCCTCTTTTTAAGTGGGTTATTTACTAACTGGGGTTACCCGTCAAGTCTTTTAGAAGAGTTAATAAAAGAGGTGGACCAGAAAAAGGTTGAAGGTTTTTATAAGCCTCTTCTTGATCAGTTTAATATGGGTCAAAATAATTCTGGTTCGGAGTTTGCTCCTATTACTATTATAGAACCTACGTTTATTGACAAGGGGTCTGAAAGAAATTTCTCTTTGAGTTTCATTACTAGTTTTAGTTTGAATTCTCAAGCAATTTGGTCCATTATTTTAAAAAATTGGCATTTTATAGCTAGCTCTCCTTTCTTATTGGAAAGGTTGGGACCTCGACCCTTTGTTATTTACAAAAGAGGTAGCAATCTTAAGGAATTGCTTCAAAGTAAGGGGACATTGAGATCTTTTAACAGACAAAAAGGGATGTTCAAATGTGGTGTTTGTAACTGGTGTAAACTAATAAAAACAGGAAATGCTTTTGTTGTCAGAAATAAAAAATATCAGATACAACATAAGATCTCTTGTGAAACAAAATCAGTTATCTATGTAGCCCTATGTAATTGTTGTTCAGCCTTCTACATAGGTAAGACTGATCGTAGGTTAAGGGAACGAATTTACCAACATGTATATGCAATAAGAAACAATAGGATAGAAAATGCATTAGCTAAACATGTTGGTTCTAACCCGGGCCATAATTTTTGCTTTATGGGTATCGACCATGTAGCGTCTAGTATTAGAGGTGGCCCTTTTTCTTTAATACTTGAAAATTATGAACTTGAATGGCAGTTAAAGCTTGATGCATTCAGGTCTCCTGGCCTGAATGAAAACTGTAACATTTCATCTGTTTTAAAATTAAGGAGCTATTTGAGGTAATAATACATCCATCTAGCACTAATAGTACCCGATTAAGTTATTAATTTTTGTTAAAGGATTCATCCTTATCAGTGATCAGTATGTTGACATTCATTATATATATTTTTGCATATATTTTTTATATAGACTCAAAAATAATAATTAAAAAATAAATATTTAAATTTATGGCTTTTTGACATACAAAATATTTTTACATTTTATATATATGTAACAGTTATTATATATATTTTTAGTTTATGTTTATATTGATATCCTAACTATTAGCAATGATCTAATATATTTGAAGTCATTTACTTTTTTCTGTTTATGCATTTTTGCAAAACAGAATAAGCTTACTAGGATATGATGTTGTTTGAGTCACTTCCTGTTTTTTAATATAAAAACTAGCATTTTTTAACTGTTCTGTTTGCCTCTGATGAAGCTGTGACATTTGTTACGGCGAAAACGCTTGTTTATTAATTTAAATAAAATTGCGTTAAGGAATAGTAGTTTTGTTGGACTGGCTTGCTGGATACAAGGTTGCCTGTTGGTTCATTTTTGCTGTAATTACAACAAATCATATTTCTCTCCTTAAAACAACTTCAGTTACCCACCCATTCGTATATTGCCAACCACTAACTGCATAGTCCAGTGTCAACACCTGTAAACAATTTCCAGCTTACATTACCCAGTACCATCCTGTATAGTACTATAGTGTCTCGGTTTTGTAAAAGAATGTCAGAACACAGCCCAAGAATAGAAATTGCTTATAAAAAATTAATGTCAATGGTAGTGAATAAATATCCTAGCTGGGAGGTTTCAGTATAGACTGAAGGAGAACCTCGCTAACACCTATAAATTAAAAGTGTTAGCTTGTGGACACATCCATGACCTATGCCAAATGGCAGTAGGGATACCAGATGCAATCAAGTTTTATACCCATTAACATGACCTGCATTGTGTGTAAAATCATGGCATAATTTTTAACAGAGGTTATCCAAAATGCTGCAGTGGATCTATTTCTGCTAGATATTGAATATTATGGATTTGTTAAGGGGAACACTTACCTCTTCACAAAATGACAGAAAAATGTAACAGCAGTATTTCATGAAACAGCCAGTGGTAGTTGTTCTGTGGTTGGGAATAAATTGCTACTTTATTTGAGAAGTAAGCATTATTGTCTGAAGCCCTGTCTGTATTTCTATTGGTCCATTAATTTTCTCTGCTTGAATAAATTGCAGTGGGAACCACTCAGTGCAGCACAGTGCAGCCCCTGAACTAGGCAAACACAGGTGCTTACAAATTCATTTTCAAACAGCCCTAGGTAGTCTTACACTCTGTGAGAGAACAAAGTTGTAATCTCACACTGTCTGTAGAAGCAGATTTGATCCCAGTAGTAACTGAAGATATTTAGGAAACATTTTAATTATCTTTATTATTTTCTATTCATTTCTGCAATGCAACAAAAATCTATAAATAAATTATTGATGTATATTTGGAATATATATTATTATAAACCATATATTTAGAAACTATATATTATTTTATTGGAGCTACTCAAATGTTTATATTGCAATTGATTAAATACTGAAGTATTTCCTTGTACTCTTGGACTAAAATGGAAATTCAGCCAACTTGTCCCCTCCTCAGTTGTCAGTCACATAGCACTTGGTTTACTCAGATAGTATACAAATTGCCTGATGCTCACAGACAGTGAATTATAGCTTAGCTTGTCACTATCTATATAAGGGAAATGCAAGTACTTAACAAAATTGATGGCCTTCTTCTCACAAGCAGAACCTGTAAGCAACACACACACAACCACAACATTCCATACAAATGCACAGAAAACTATATGTTGATTCTGTAAAAAAAATAAATAAAATAAAAGTCCTTGACCAAGACTCCAAGGCCCATTAAGACTAGTGCTGATTGTAATTCAAACACTCCAATACCTATTAGTGCAATCATAGTAAACAGTCATCGGGTAGTACATCACTGCAAACATTGTGTACCAAAAACTCTTCTAACAAAAGTAATTGAATAATTACTTAGGTTCATAGGTTCATAGGTTCATACTAGGCTATCTGTCCGAGGGCATTTACAAGCCTAGCCCATCGTTTTGTGGCTTAGGCCACCCCTTTAGTATGGGGAACTATACCCATTATTTTTCTGTGCCTCTGTCGAGCAGTGACACTGAGGTAATCCCTGGGGTATATCTGCGATCTCCCATCCATTGGTCAAGATTTCTCTTGAACAGGGCCAGCGAGGTGCTCTGCCTCACATGTACCGGGATTTTGTTCCACAGCATAGGGAGTCTTTGGGTGATGAATCTATCCCTCCAGCACGTCCTATTAATAGCCGTGTCAAGGTTTAAGTCTCCCGCCCTTGTGGCTCTGATGGATCTAGATTTTTTGAGGTGAAGCATATTCATCAAATCTGGGTTTGACATGGCCTTGTATGTTAGGCAAAGGTCACCTCTGAGCAAGCGTGCGACTGAATAGAGCTGGAGTTCTTTCAGTCGGGCAGCATAGGACAGATTTTTGAGACCCTTTATCCTTTTGGTGAGGAACTTTTGTGGCCTCTCCAGCTGCTGCAAGTGTCGGGTCAGATACATTCCGAATGGGGCATTGTACTCAATCATTGGTCTGATGAGTGATGAGTAAAGGGAGACTATGACCTCCCTTGATCTAGATGAGAATCCCTTCATGATAAGGTGGGCAATGTAGAAGGTCTTCCTAACTACTTTAGCTACATGGGTGTCGAATGACAGACTACTATCAACCTGGGTCCCCAGGTCCCTGATAACTTCTTCTGTGCTCAGTGGATTGCCACCTATTTGGTAGCTAGGGGTAACCTTGTTTTTCCCGAAGGGTATGACTATGCATTTTTGGCATTTAACTTTAGGCCGTGGCTCTGGCACCAGTTATCCGCTTCTGTGAGACCCTTCTGAAGGATATCTGTGTCAGATGTGTTTTCTACTATGGCCCAGTTTGCAGTCATCTGCAAACTTTGTCAGCCATAACCCTCCTGTGTTTGCTTGTACTTGGAAAAGTAGATGCCAAACAAGAGTGGGCCCAGGACTGAGCCCTGTGGGACACCACTTGTGACAGGCTTTGAGTCTGACATGGCGCCAGCAGCTCTGACCCTGTGGGTTCTGTCACTCAGCCAGTTTGCAACCCATCTTGTGATGTATGGGTTGACATTTAAGCTGATGAGTTTTTCAATGATACCCGAATGGGGTATTGTATCGAAGGCCTTAGCCAGATCGAGGTAGGCTGTATGGACTGCCTTTCCTCATCAATGGCTTTGGTGACTGTTTGAAAAAGTCAACCAAGTTTAAAAGGCATGATCTGCCTTTGACAAAGCCAAACTGGGTTGGATCCAAAGTCTGCAAATTCCCTATGTCTTTATTTATGAGGTCCATTATGATCCTCTCCATGGCTTTGCAGATAAGGCTTGTCAAGCTAATGGGCGGTAATTTCCAGGGTCGGTGGAGGCACCGCCTTTGTGAAGTGGTACCACAGTTGCAGTGCGCCACTCCTGGGTGCGTATCCAGAGGTAAGACTTTGATTAAACAGCTGTCCTAGCTGTGGGTTTAATTCCTCATTGAGTTCATGGAGCACACAGCCGGGACACCATCAGGTCCCATGGATGCTGTGTTTTTGCTTTGGAGAGAGCAGTTCTCACTTGGGCGCTGGAGATGTTTGGGGGCTGCAATCGTTTGGTATAGATATCTCTCCTTTTGGGGAGGGGAGAAGTTTGCACTGAACCTGTCAGCCAGTATGTTGGCAATGTCTGTAGGATCAGTAATCTTCACATCATTTTGAACTAGCTCTGAGCATATCTGGGAGTTTCCTCCCAGGTTTCTAACATAGCTAAAGAAGGCCTTATGATTGTCTTTTGAGTCTTTAGCTATTTTTCTCTCGAAATTTGCTTTGGATGATTTTATGAGAGCTCTTAGTTTTTACTTATAGTGATCAAGGGTGTCTTACCTTTTAAGGATTTTGCTCTATCTTGTAGTAGCTTCCTCCTTTTGTTGTAGAGTTTGTTTATGGCTGGGGTCCACCAGACTGGATGCTTGCCTTTGGTACAAAGAGTCTTTGTTTTGCTTGGGATTGCCTTATCCATGCAGTCCTGCAGGTGCTGGTAGAAGGCATTTGTAAGTGATTCAGCGGCTTGAGTACTGTTTTCCGCGGCTCGGGGCCTTAAAGGAGACCACACTAGTCTTTAGAAGTGTGAAGTCGGCTTTTGAGAAGTTCTTTACTGTGGTCTTTTTATTTCAGGTGGGGTGGGATGAGGACCTCCAGCGAGATTAGTTTGTGGTCTGATCTCACCAGTGAGGGTACACCTCCGGTGTTGAACATTGTGCTCCCATGTTCGTGATGATGAGATCAAGTATGTTATCTCCTCTTGTGGGATGGTGACTAGTTGTTCCATGGCATTTGAGTTTATGAATTCCAGGAACTTTTGGGCTAGGGTGTTTGGGCTTGAGTAGTGTTCCCAGTCTATATTAGGGTAATTGAAGTCACCTAGTATGATGGTGTTTGGTGATACATTTATCCCTCTAGTGTTTTCAGGAAGGCCATGTGAGGTTCCTGAGTTTGTGAGGGTGGCCTGTAACATGCTACAATTTGCAGAGCAGTCTTGCCTATGGTTAATTGCACCTGGATGGTCTCCGATGCATCGTGCGTTGCCACCAGTCTTGAGGTGTGGGTGTCCTTGATGAATATGGATACCCCCTCCTTTCTTGGTATTGTCCAGATTTTGGGGCGGGCATGATATGAGGTAAAACCTGATAGCGGGGTGCTCTCAGGAGCCTTGAACCAGGTTTCTGTCACAGCACAGACATCGATGTTCTCCATACTGAGAAGGGCCTCGAGTGCGTGCATTTTGAGATTTAGACTTCTGGCATTGAGCAGCATTACCCTTAGTTTTTCCTTTTTGTGTTCTAGGGTGGTAGGTTTAGAATTTGAGCCTTGCCTAAAAAGGCACTATGGGGTGGCAAGAGCCTTTGCCAATATCCGGAATCCCAGGGGTGACAGGTGCAAGCCGTCCCTTGCGAAGCAGCGTGGCTTGTCCAGCATGTCATCCCAGGCAGACAGACACTGGATCCCCTTTGAATGACACCAGTGTTTAAGCCAATTGTTAAAGCTGATCATCTTATCTCTGTATTGTGGCATCATTCTTGGTGAAGGTAGGATACTGCTCAAGGTCAGGGTCATACCTGTCTGGGCTACATAATCAGAGAGCTCCTCAATGTCTCTTTTCATGTAGTCCAAGGAGGTGCGTCTCAGGTCGTTTACACCAGCGTGGACAATGACTGAATCATATTTGTACCTGCTGTTGAGAGACCTGAGTGCTTGCGTTATGTGGCGGATTCTAGCGCCCGACAGGCAGCTTACTGTGACCTTCTCCTTACTCAGTCTGGTGGCGGGGCGTCAGTGTGTCTGACTATGGAGTCACCAATGACTAGTGTGTCTGGCATTGTGTTTGGCCTTAAGGGCTGTGACTGTTTGACACTCTGACTGTGAGGTCTATGTGTTGCAGGTGTTGTGTTCTGAGGTGGTGGTTGTTTGGGTGTCTGCTTTGGTGGCCTCTGCTGTTTTGGTAGATTTTGATCAGAGCCTCCGAGTATGTCTTTGTGTGTTTATGTGTATGATTTGAGGTTGTAATGGTAATATGTGAGACTGGGTCTATAGTGTGTGTGGTAACCTTCTCCTCCTGACTGGTCTTGCCAGTCCTATGTTGAGAGAGCTCAGCCTCCAGTTTGGCCGTGTAGTTGCATCTCTCGCATGTATTTGTGTTTTGTGGGAGGAGGAGAGGGTTGTCTGTGTACATGAGGCAATTGTAACATTGCCTCAATATTCCCAGGTTCACCAGCTGAGCAGGAGAGGGCGCTAGCAACTGATCCCTCGACATGCTAGAAGGAATAGACAAAAAAACTTTAAAAAAGATTCCGGGGGACGTGGGTGACCGAGAAATGGGGGGTTGCCTTTTTGGGGTAGTATCTATGACAAGAGTGCCGTATCAAGGTAATAAGTACTGTAGGAGCAAGTGCTACGTTTAACAGATAGAGAATAGTCTACTTGGAGTCAAGTAGAGATGATCTTTTTAATTATAGGATACGCTGATTAGATCAGTAGTATAGTTCGAGGAAGGTAGTTTAAGGGAAAATTTGAAGAGTGGACTTTAGGTAGCCCGAATAGTTTAAACCTGCTTAACCGGCGCTGCCCTAGTGTGCAACAGTAGCAACTCCGCGCTAAATCGGGCTAAATCGGGCTAAATCGGGCTAAATCGCGCTAAAGCGTGCTTTATAGCAGGGGGCTGGAAAAGACAGGAAATGACCCAAATTGGCCAACAAACCACAAGTCACTGCCCTAAACCACTCCTCCGAGGACAAATGAAGGAGTTATGGAAATGACCCCTAGTGGCCAATAAAACTACAGTTTCAAGTCAGTAACCACCTCTCCGGGGGGCAGGGAAGCTGCTCAATGTTAGTCACTCCCACTGATAAACACAGAGACCCTCCTTCAGCCCAAGCAAAAATGGCCTCACAGAAACTTTCAAACAGTTCAGGAACAGCAAGCCTGTAACTGAACTTTTTTAACTCTCAGAAAAGTGGGAAAAAAGCAAGATTTTTTTTTTTGTTTTGTTTTTACAGAGATAGCAGAGGTTCACAAGTAATATCAAGTTATAACAGTGCAGTAAATGACCCCACACAAGAGTGCTAGGTCAAGGACAGAAAATATGCAAGTTTTAAGAAAAAAACGATTTAAAATTAAGTGCAAACAGGAAATTCAGCAAACAGCTTTTGGTTGTGCTCTAAATACAGCTACTAATACAGAAATCAAGTTTAACAAGCCAGAAAATGCTCAAGCTAGGCAGCTATGCAGAAAAACTTAGCAAATAAACAGAGAAAAAATACTTAAAATCTCAAAAGTGGCTCCCTTCTTCTCTCAGCGTTTTTTCCTCTTGGAGGGTGCTTCACCAACAGCCAACAAGCCTGAAAAGGCGCTCAAACCACGAGGCAACTAGGTTTTAAGAGAGGAAGATGAAGGAGTTATGGAAATGCCCCTAGTGGCCAATAAAACTACAGTTTCAAGTCAGTAACCACCTCTCGGGCGGGCAAGGAAGCTGCTCAATGTTAGTCACTCCCACTGATAAACACAGAGACCCTCCTTCAGCCCAAGCAAAAATGGCCTCACAGAAACTTTCAAACAGTTCAGGAACAGCAAGCCTGTAACTGAACTTTTTTAACTCTCAGAAAAGTGGGAAAAAGCAAGATTTTTTTTTTGTTTTGTTTTTACAGAGATAGCAGAGGTTCACAAGTAATATCAAGTTATAACAGTGCAGTAAATGACCCCACACAAGAGTGCTAGGTCAAGGACAGAAAATATGCAAGTTTTAAGAAAAAACGATTTAAAATTAAGTGCAAACAGGAAATTCAGCAAACAGCTTTTGGTTGTGCTCTAAATACAGCTACTAATACAGAAATCAAGTTTAACAAGCCAGAAAATGCTCAAGCTAGGCAGCTATGCAGAAAAACTTAGCAAATAAACAGAGAAAAAATACTTAAAATCTCAAAAGTGGCTCCCTTCTTCTCTCAGCGTTTTTTCCTCTTGGAGGGTGCTTCACCAACAGCCAACAAGCCTGAAAAGATGCTCAAACCACGAGGCAACTAGGTTTTAAGAGAGGAAGATGAAGGAGTTATGGAAATGACCCCTAGTGGCCAATAAAACTATTAATAAGTAGTAACATGAATGGTGGCACCAGTAGTAACATGAATGGTGGCACCATTGTTAGACACACTGACCCAACCCTAATGAGGCTGGAAAAAGTATGACAGTGAGTTGTTTTTCAGGATCCAGGATCTCTGACACCTCAAAGGCCCTAAAGGCCATTAAGACAAATAAATATGATTATGATACGGTGGTGATCCATGTTGTGGTGAATAACCTGGTGCACCAAAATGTGAGAGGTATACAGAAAGACCATGATACAGATCTCCATGCCAAAATGTGTGAGGTATACAGAGAGACCATGATACAGATCTCCCTGTCAAAATGTGTGAGGTATACAGAGAGACATGATACAGATCTCCATGCATATCACAAATATAAGAAAGGCATTGTGGTTTCGAACAGAATCTTTCAAAGTACAAAGAAAGGATGATTGGTTTCAGAAATCATTCTAGGAGGATCCAGTATGCTCTGTGTTGGAGGGAAGCCTTCTAGCTTATCAGTGGGAGTGGTAAGCACTATGTAGCCTATCTACCACAAGAGTGGTTTCTTGCCCAGAAATTCTAGTTTATTGGCCGTTTGGGCAGTTTTTCCATCTCTTTCAACTTTCTGGTTTAAAAGCCCGTGTTTGCACTTGTTTGCCACCTTTTCTGTCACTAGTCTAGTTCAGATACGGATTTGCTGTATCCAGGGCTGTTTGTAAGCTTCTGAGCCCCCCATGCCTTTCTGTTTTGGAAGGAAGCATTCTAGCTTATCAGTGGGAGTGGTAAGCACTAGGTAGCCTATCTTCCACAAGATCCAGCTACAGATTCTTAGTTTTAGCACTTGAGTTTGCTTAATCTTGCTCAGCACTTGTTCAGAACTTGTTGTTAGCACTAAATAAGCTACAAATTACTACAGCACTCAGCCTTCCTCTTTACCTAGAGGAAAACGGTTTTTGTACTTACTTTCCTCACTTGCTTATAGAAAAACATCTCTTATACTCACTTTCCTCACTTGTCTAGAGGAAAGAAGTTTTTTATTCAGGCATGTCCAAGGGTCAGCTCCCAGTGTTCTCTCCTGTCTATCTGATGAATCTGGGCATCTTGGGTCAGTGTAGCAATTGCCTCATGTACAGAGACAACCCTCTCGTCCTACCACCCAACACCATAACCTGTGAGAGATGCACTTATCTAGATAAACTGGAGGTAAAACCCTTTCCAACCAAGACTGAACATGACAGTCAAGAGGAGAAGGTAAACACTTGCACCACACCTCACTCATCACATAGTCCCACTAAACCTACACCACCAAACTCCATACATAGAAACACAAAAACATTCACAGAGGCTCTCAATAATAATCTTCTCAAGCAACAGAGACCTCCAAAGCAGAAACACAAGCAACCTCCACCCCCCCAACACAACCCAAATGACACACAGCCCACAGACTCAGTGTGCCAATAAACCACAGCCCATAAGGCAAAACATCGTGCCCAACACACTAGTCATAGGTGACTCTATAGTCAGGTACACTGATGTCCCACTCACCAGGCTAAACAAGGAGAAGGTTACTGTCATTTGCCTGTCAGGTGCCAGGATCTGCCACATAACCCACACACTCAGGTCACTCCACAACAAGTACAAATATGACTCTGTCATTGTCCATGGTGGTATGAACGACCTGAAACATACCTCCCTGGACTACATGAAAAGAGACATGGAAGAGCTCTCCGATCTTGTAGCCCAGGCAGTTATGACCCTAGCTCTGAGTAGCATGCTGCCATTGCCCAGAATGATACCGCAGTACAAGGACAAAATGATTGACTTCAACAATTGGCTAAGCTTCTGGTGTCATTATAAGGGGATCCAGTATCTGTCTGCTTGGGATGGCATGGTCGACAGACCATGATGCTTTGCCAGAGATGGCCTCCACCTGTCGCCCCTGGGATTTTGAATACTGACTAAAAGTCTTTCTACCCCTATAGTGCCTTTTTTAGGCAAGGTTCAAATGACAAATTCACCACCGTAATAGAAACAGGCAAGAAAAAACTGAGGTTAATGCTACTCAGTGCTAGAAGTCTAAATCTCAAAATGCACTCACTCAAGACACCTCAAAATGGAGAACATCGATATCTATGTAGTGACTGAGACCTGGTTCAATGCTCTAGAGAACACCCCTGCATTACCAGGCTATAACTCATACCACACTTTTCGGCCATCTAACCTGGACCAGAACACCAAAGGTGGAGGTGTGTCCATATTCATTATGGATATCCACACCTCCAGGCTAGTTGCACAGCATAATGCATCCGAGGTTATCCAAGTGCAACTAACTCTGGGCAAAACTGCAATCCAAATTGTAGCTTGCTACAGATTCCCCACCATGCCCCAGGATTCCCACTCCTATTTTCTTGATATACTGGAAGATATTAGGGTTCAACCAAATGCACTAATAATGGGCAATTTCAACTACCCCAATATTAACTGGGAAAACTACTCATGTACCTACTCCTTTGCTCAACGTTTTCTGGAATTCATAAATTCCAATGCCCTGGATCAACTTATCCACACCCCTACCAGAGGCAACAATATCCTAGACCTAATCATTACCAACATGAGTGACCAGTGTTCCACACCTGAAGTCAACTCCTCGTTGGTCAGATCCAACCATAAGCTAATCACCCTAGATGTTCGCATCCCGCCCCCACCCGCCATTAAGGAAACCACAGTAAACAATTTCTCCAAAGCCAACTTCATGCTTCTTAAGACAGAAGTGGCAAACTTAATGACATCCATGCAGATGGACAATACAGTTGCAACTGCTGAATCCTACACAAATGCACTCTGTAAGCACTTACACGAGTGCATGGATCATGCTATCCCAAACAGAACCAAGATGCCATCCTCCAAAAAAAAGGAAGCCAATCTGGTGGTCCCCTGTCATAAACAAACTCTACAACAGAAGGAAAAAACTGTTGCAAAAGAGAGTAAAATCTCATGAGTGGAGAAGCTCCGTGGTCAGCCTCAGTAAGAAGCTGAGATTCCTTATAAGATCCTCCAAAGCTAGCTATAAAAACAAAATTGCCACTGATTCTAAGAGCAACCACAAAGCATTCTATAGCTATATCAAGAATCTCAGTGGCAACACCCAGATCTCCTCTGAGTTGCAGCACAACAGCATGAAAATTACAGAACTGATATTGCCAACATCCTGGCAGATAGGTTCAGTGCTAACTTTACCCTCCTCTCATCCCCTAAAGGGCCCATATCTATACAGGAAGAATGCAGAGTCCCTGTAATCACATCTATGCAAGTAAAAGCTGCACTCTCTAAAAAAAAAACACAGCATCCATGAGACTGGATGACATCCCAGGCTGCAAGAACTTCAGAACGAACTGGCTCCCAACCTAAGCACCATGTTCATTCATAGTTTCATGTCAGGCTTTGTGCCTACTGAATGGCACACAGCAACAGTTATCCCACACCACAAAAGGGGAGCCACCACTGATCCTGGGTACTATCACCCTATTAGCCTGATGAGCCTGGTCTGCAAGGCCATGGAACATATCATCATGGAACTCATAAACAAAGACATTGGTAACCTCCAGACTCTGGACCCCACCCAGTTCAGGTTTTTGAAAGGCAGATCATGCCTTCTCAACCTGATCAACTTCTTTGAGGCAGTCACCAAAGTCATAGACGAGAGTAAGGTGGTTCTCACAGCCTATCTTGACCTCACCAAGGCTTTCGACACCATCCCCCATTCTGGAATTATAGCTAAACTCACTAAGCTAGGTATAAATCCCTACATCACAAGATGGGTTGCCACCTGGCTCACTGACAGAACCCACACTGTAAAAGTTGCAGATTCCAAATCTGACTTCAAACCAGTGACAAGTGGAGTACCACAGTCCTGGGACCTCTCCTGATTGGTATCTACTTCTCTGAAGTACAGGCTAACACAGAAGGCCTCTGGCTAACAAAGTTTGCAGATGATTACAAACTAGGAGCCATAGTAAAGTCCCCAAATGATGTGGATATCCTGCACAAGGGCCTCACTGAGGCAGATGCCTGGTATCAGAGGCATGGCCTCAAGCTCAATGCCAAAAAGTGCATTGTCATCCCCTTTGATAAAAACTCTGTACTCATGAACTACCACATAAACGGCAGTCTACTTAACACCAAATGCATGATAAGAGACCTTGGGACCCAGGTGGACAGTAGTCGCTCCTTTGATAGTCACAGTTCTACAGTAGTCAGGAAGTCGTTCTACGTGGCACACCTCATCATAAAAGGGTTCTCATCCAGGAAAAAAGAGGTTATTGTTCCCCTCTACTCGACACTCATTAGACCCATTATAGAGTACAATGCCCCTTTTGGAATGTATCTCACAAGACATCTGCTGCAGCAGCTGGAAAGGCCACAGAAGTACCTCACAAAGAGGATTACTGGCCTCAAACAAATGCCCTACACTGACCGCCTCAAAAAACTCCAGCTTTACTCCATAGCATATCACCTGCTCTGAGGTGATCTCTGCCTAACATACAAAGCTATGTCAAACCCAGAGCTGTTGGACATACTACACCTAAAGAAATCCCAATCCGTCTGAGCTACATGATCTAGGGACCTAAACCTTGTCACCACAATAAACAGGACATGTTAGAGGGATAGATTCCTGTCCCAGAGACTTCCCATACTCTGGAACAGGCTACCCATATATGTCAAGGAAAGTTCTTCATTAGCACTCTTCAAGAAAAATCTTGATGAGTGGATGGGAAATAGGAAATACACCCTGGGGATCACTTCTGTGTCTCTGCTCGACAGTGGCACAGGAAAATAACTTTCTTGGGTGGCGTAAGCCAGGAAACCTTGTTGGCTAGGCTTACGTAGGCCCTTGGGCCAATAGCCTAGTACCTACCTATGAACCTATGGATCAGAAAAAGTCATCTGTGCCCCTCTTATATTTGCAGGGAAAAATAATATATTCCCAGAAATTGTTAACCATACCGTTTTGCAAAAATCTTTAATATTCAGGTTTCAATTGATTTTAAATAATTCTAACTTAGCAATGTCCACTAAGTAAGGGGTTTGTTTTTCTCAGTTTTCTTTTTCCTAAATCAATTGCTTTATATTTTGCATTCATGCATTCCCTGTATACATGAGTTATAAATCTTCTAGATACACCAGTCTGAGACAGGCAGCTTAGATAGAAGTAATCCTATGCCCTGCTCTCTTAGTCATATGCTATTAACACTATCTCCCTGTATAATACTAATATCTTCCCCTCCTATAGAATTTTAAAACTTACTTCATTATATTTCTTGACCTCTTTACAAACCTTTCTATATTGAAATGTAACAAACGTCTTTGCAATTTTTCCCTTCTACAGTATAAATCTATTCCTGCAAGATTTTAGAACTACCAGAACTGCACAGACTTATAATTGCTGATGTAATTACTTTAAAAAAGTCAGTAAAAACGATGCACAAACCAAGAAAATCCAAGTCAAGGCAGAAACCAGGAACCGACACTGGACGTAAAACCACTTTTATTCCAAGAATTTAAAAAGCCAATACGGCTCAGACCACAAAAAACGAAACACAAGTGTAGAAGTTGAGCGCACTTTCTCTTCGTTAAGTAACAAAGCTTCTTCAGAACATACTTCCTTCTCTAATGCCCTCATTTTATATACATATCAATGAGCATTAATTAGCATTAATTGACCTCGAATTACCCCTTTTAATTGATTTTAAGGGTAACACATTAAATACAAACCTACAAAACTTACAAACAAAATATATCACAACCAAAAACTCTCTCGAATGTGTAAAACAATGTGTGTGTATGTTGTTAAGTTTGTTTCCCTAAAAATCTAACAAATATCGTTAAAAACCATTGCTGAAGTATATAACTTCACAACATTTAAAACATTTAAAGTGCAACTAATTTATGTAGGCAATTGGTGTAAAAACACTACACCTAAATGTTGCGATTACATAAAAAATCAAAGTTGTGCAATGTTGAATGCAATACCTATGTAAAAAAGAAACCATTAAATAATTTTTTCATATATACGCTTCCTTATAAACAGAATGTACATTATTAACCTTAACCTTATGGAAAATTTTTTATAATTTTTTTTATTTATTGATTAAGATACAGTTTTTTCCATAAGGTTAAGGTTAGCTCAGGTATCATTGAAAAACTCTCCCAGCTGGATAGCAAACCGGTGGATTTTTTTTTTGTAATTGGATAGCAAACTGGCTTACCGACAGAAAGCATAGTGTCAAAGGTGGTGATTCCACCTCCACCAGTAGACCAGTTACCAGTGCTGTACCACAGGGTCCTGTGCTGGGCAATCTGCTATTTGGAATGTATTTCTCTGATGTCCAGGTGAAAGTAGATTGCCTCTGGCTTACCAAGTTCGCACATGACCACAAACTGGGTGCAATAATTGAGTGCCCCAACAATTTTAACATATTACAAAAGAGACAAACACAGACTGATTAGTGGTGCCAGCGTCAAGACAAAATGCAAAAAAGTGAATCATTATCCCCTTTGATAAAGAAGTGGCCTCTGCAAATTATATTGTAGATAGCACCCCCTAAGCTCAAACACAGTGGTGAGAGACTTGGGAACACAGGTTGACAGCAATTTAAACTACAGTCACCATGTCTTCATGATGGTAAGTAAAGCCTTCTATCCTGTGCATCTCATAAGAAAGGACATTGCATCAAAGCTAAGTAGGTTATATCATGTGTCCACAGTGGAAAGGACAGCCTTCTATATTGTGCATCTAATAAATAAGAGCATCACAGCCAAGATTAAGAAGGTTATATCATGTGCCCACAGTGGTAAGGAAAGCCTTCTACATTGTGCATCTAACAAATAAGGGCATCACAACCAAGACTAAGGAGGTTATATCATGTGTCCACAGTGGTAAGGACAGCCTTCTACATTGTGCATCTCATAAATAAGGGCATCACATACAAGACTAAGGAGGTTATATCATGTGTCCACAGTGGTAACAAAAGCCTTCTACATTGTGCATCTCATAAATAAGGGCATCGCGTCCAAGACTAAGGTGGTTATATCATGTGCCCACAGTGGTAAGGAAAGCCTTCTACATTGTGCATCTCATAAATAAGGGCATCACATCCAAGACTAAGGAGGTTATATCATCTGTCCACAGTGGTAAGGAAAGCCTTCTACATTGTGCATCTCATAAATAAGGGCATCACATACAAGACTAAGGAGGTTATATCATGTGTCCACAGTGGTAACAAAAGCCTTCTACATTGTGCATCTCATAAATAAGGGCATCGCGTCCAAGACTAAGGTGGTTATATCATGTGTCCATAGTGGTAAGGACAGCCTTCTACATCATGCATCTCATAAATAAGGGCATCACATCCAAGACTAAGGAGGTTATATCATGTGTCCACAGTGGTAACGACAGCTTTCTTCATTGTGCATCTCATAAATAAGAGCATCACATCCAAGACTAAGTAGGTTACATCATGTGTCCACAGTGGTAAGGAAAGCCTTCTACATTCTGCATCTCATAAATAAGGGCATCACATCCAAGACCAAGGGGGTTATATCATGTGTCCATAGTGGTCAGGAAAGCCTTCTACATTGTGCATCTCATAAGAAAGGGCATCACATCCAGGTCTAAGGATGTTATAACTCCTCTGTACTCGACCCTCATCAGACCACTGAGTGAGTACAATGCTCTCTTTTGTATGTACCTCAACAGACACCTGCAACAACTGGAGAGACCACAGAGGTTTATAACCAAGAAAATTGAGTGCTTCCTAACATGTCCTACATGTAAAGACTGAAGGCCTGTCTCTGTACTCTATATCATAAAGGCTGCTGAGAGGCAACCAATACCTCACCTACAGAACACCTTAATGGAAATGCTGCATGTCTGCAAATCAAATGGGATGACAGTCACTCACTCCAGGGATTTCAACCTAGCCTATGACATAAACAAAATGTGTTGGAGAGACAGATTAGTCTCCCAGAGATTGCTACTCCTCTGGAATAAACTCCCATTTCATGTGAAGCAGAGCTCCTCAATTACCCTATTTAAACACAATCTTGACAATTGGATGGGAGACTGCAAATTCACTACTGGGGTGGCACCTATGTCCCTCATGGATATGGGCAGTAGGTGTAATCACTGATTCATTCTGCTAATAATGACCATCTAACCATGGTCACCTAGGGAACAAGGGTATTACATGGCTAGGCTTGTTAAGTCCTTAGGGCCATTAGCCGATTAACTTACAATGAGCCACTCTGTGTGCGTGCGCATGCATATGTATGTGCACATATGTGAGCAATGGCCAGCAAAGCAAGGAAGAAATAATTAAATTGCACAAATGAAATGTACAGCCCCATAGAAAAAAAAGCTTATGTGGAATTTCCATACACAGTCTGGCAAAAGCAGTGATGTGCGGTGTGATGCCCGTGCACTGGCCCAGTAACCAAGGAGCCTCAGTGCTAACCACTAGCACCAGTGAGGGGAGTGCACATTGAGAAGGATAACAAGTACACACACACACAGTAAAGTACCATTTCCCTTAAGAGCACACAGAGATCACAGTCAGTCCAGGGCTGGTTTCTCCCTTTCTCTCCAGATCCCCAATAAGACTCTGGGCACAGCTATAGGGTACAGATCTCAGCATAGTGGTCAAGCCAAAACCTCCACCACCCTCTCTGTCCAACCAGTGCTTTGTGCCCCTGCCCAAGTATCTGACACACACTTTAAGATATGAGTTATATACAAACACGCAGACACTCCTGGGGAAGGCTGGCACAGGTTCACCAGCTATGCCCCTTTCTGCACAGGCTATAAGGTAGCAATCCACTGCCACCAACCACTATTTATCAGCTACTAATAAGGCCCTTACCAAAAGCTGTCCAATTGTAATGTGCAATATTATTATCCAAATAGTAAGTGTGACAAACAGCAAGACTACTGGAGTGGCTTTGTACAGTATCACCAAATACATGCATGTACTCTAGAGCTTAGGTTATCTCTACACAAAACAGCCACAGTTGAAAGATTTAAAAATATTTAATAATGAATAATAACACAATGACATTACAGAGTTCAGAGATCACAGAAAACTTTTAAAATAATACTGTAGGATAGCCTGACATAAATATAGAAAATAGCTAGACTAATCTTACTATTTGTACCTATCCCTAAGAGAAATACTAAAGTCTAAGATCCTACTTACATACAGAGCAAATGCAGAGTGCTGGTGAGTGATGTTCTTCAGACAAAATCCAAAATGCTTAATTCTCTCTCTCTGTGAGAAAGTCTTAAATTGATAACACAGTACCGCTAAGTCATTTCACATTACATCATTCTTGACACGTCTCTGGTTCTCAGGCTACCAGAAACTCAAAATTTACATTTCTTAGTAAGCTTGCAGTTGACTAGGAAGCCACAGCAATAAAATACATTATACATGTAAAATTTAGCAATTAATTCTGGTCTCAAAACAATAGAAAGAATTCCTTAGTTCAGACATCCTGTCTCCAAGCCTTGAGATCAAACAGTCATAAAATACTTTACTTTATCAGCTTTCTTCACATAGGGTGCACTGTGGTTAAATTTTTGAAGCTCGGTACAACATATAGTTTAATCATAACATATAGTTCTCTTTACATTTGTAGAACAAGCCTGTGGATTACATTAATATTTTCAGTGACATAGAATTATTTACAAAATTCTATTTGGCTGGGCTTGCAGCCCCTCAGTTTTTTTTACTTCCCTCCTCCTCGAGCACTCAAGCTAGTTTTCCAAGTGACCTTTGAGAAATGTTACTTGAGAGGGTTAGGTCTGAGTATACCTTACCCCATTCCCTGTCTTGAGGCCCCACCTGTGTTGGCATTGCTAACCCCACTGTGGTACTGTACTGACATATATGCTTGCAACCCTAGAATCTATCTTAGCAACTTGGCATTTTGCTGGCTGGCTTGGTGTAACCATGTTAGGGGATTGTGAACTGTAACTACAGTGAATTTCCTTCCATAGAGAAAAGGCTGATGTTTCTGCAGTGCCCACACTATGGCTAGACATTCCTTTTCTACAGCTGCATAGCATTCCTCTCTGGGTTGGAGCCTACAATGTAGATAAACCACTGGGTGCTCTTCTCCCTCTGAAGAAATCTAACTCTAAGTACAACCCCCACCACAAGCATCCACTTGCACAACAAATTCTCTCTCAGGCTCCCTTTAAGGGGCCAGCCTAATACGCCTTTGGGGTCCTGTATCCACCTGGTGCTGCATCAGGTGGGTGCACCCTGGTTTCCCAGTGAATGTGTCCCCAAACTCCTGTAACACAGCTCAGATTTCTTGAACCTGGGTAGGAGATAGCTGCTGGGACATTGCTACCTCTTCCACTTAGGTGTCAGTCCGAACCTCACTGAGGAGACCAGTCACCAGTTCTCCCTCAGACTCTTGCAATCCACTGCAAATACTCAGCACAAGGACCTCCCTATCATGGTAAGGTTTCATCATGTTAACATGGTACAATGTGTGCCCCTGCCCCCTGCCTAGCAGTTCCACAATGTAGTTAACATCACTTACCTTTCTTACCACCTTGTAGGATCCCTCCCAAGCTGCTTGCAGCTTGTTGTGTCTGTCAGGAATGAAAATCATTACCTGCTGCCCTACAGCATACTCTCTAGTGTGAGTATTCCTGTCATAACAGACCTTTTCTGCTGTTGGGCTTCTGCCAGGTTCCCTGGGCCAAGCCCATGAGTTCCCTGAGCCTTGTCCTGAGGTTTAGGACATATGCCACAACAGACTCCTTGTGAGATTCACACTTACCTTCCCACTCATCACAAATTAAATCTAGAGGCCCCCTCACCCTATGCCCATACAACAACTCAAAGGGTAAAACGCCTGTGGATTCCTGGGGAACCTCTCTGTAGGTAAACAAGAGTTAGGGCAAATATTTGTCCCACTCCCTCTTAAACTGGTCTGCAAATGCCTGTAGCATGGACTTGAGTGTAGAGTTTAACCTCTTAACAAGACCATTAGTCTAGAGATGGTAGGGGGTGGTCTTTAGGTGCTTCAACCCACAGTACTTCCACAGACAAGCCAGCAGGTCTGACATGAAATTGGAACCTCTGTCAGTCAGTATATCTTTTGGGAAACCTACCCTGCTGAAAATCTCTAACAAAGCATTTGCCACCTTTTCCGCCTCAATGGATGACAAAGACACTACCTCAGGGTATATTGTAGCATAATCTACTGCCATTAGGATATACTTTTTCCCTGTGGAACTTGGGGTACTTAGAGGCCCCACAATATCCATAGCTACTTTCTGAAATGGCTCGTCAATCACAGGCAAAGGCATCAAAGGAGCTCTCACCTTGTCTCCTGCCTTGCCTACCTTTTGGCACTGCTCACAGGTCCTGCAGTACCCTGTTACATCTCTGGAAATCTCGGGCCAATAGAAGTTCTGCATATTACATCTCTTTGTACATTTTATGCCTATATGACCTGCAAAGGGAATGTCATGGGCTATGGCTAGAAGTGCCAGATGGTAGGCTGTAGGCACTACCAACTGCTGTATTCTCTCACCTTCTAGCCCTCCCTCAGGGTTCCACTCTCTATACAGTAACCCTTTGTCCCAGATTCCCCCTTCCCTTGAGAATCAGGTGCCTCACTAGCTACCTGCGTCAGGCCTGAGAGCTGAGCCTGTCTCAACTTTCTCTTTGTAACCCTTCCCGGCTCCCCTTCCACAGGAGATCTGGCATCCTCTGACAGCAGTGCCTCACTGCCAGTGGGGGTACTACTCACCTCTGCCCTTGCAGTCACTCTGTCCAAGGGAACATCAGTAACCACAAGCAGCTGTGGATTACCTTCAATCTCACTGCTACAGGGTAGCTCCCTACCTGAAGTAACCACCTCACCAGTCCTGGCTGCAAGTATGTGGTCTGACTGGGTCTCCCCCTGGCTACCAGACCCACATGCTTGTCTCCAAGCCTGACTGCATGCAACTGCATTAACGCATGGTACTGCCTCATCAAAATCCTTCCCTATCAGGACATCTGCAGGATGGTAGTTTAATACCCCTGTTGTCTCAAGACAACCTATTATTGGTATTTTGTCTTTCCCATTTACTGGTTCCCTCATCTTTTGTTCCCCACCCTGCCTCCATGGACATCTGTATGCCACATGGCCCCGCTGGTTGCATTCAAAACATTTAACCATAGGTCCTGGATGTGTATCTGGACTAGTGGCTCCCCCTGCTACTGTCAGATTCTGGTGATGCAGTCTGGGCTGTCCACCATGGGTTCCTTTAGACCCATGAGCAGTACTGGGGGGGGGGTCCCTTTCCTGTGCAGGGATGCCCTGCTTGCTAGGTATATGTCTCCCTTCTTCCCCAACTCATCTGAAGTAGCACATTGTCTATCAGCTAACCATATCCTCAAGCAAAGATCTAAGGGCTTATTCCTTCACCAAAAGGTCTGTCAGTCCTTCAAAAGCGGTGACCAGACATCCACTCACCCACCTATGAAAATAAGTGCTCAGTTCAGCAACATATTCATACACACTTTTATCTGCCTTGCATCTATGCTCATGAAACTTTTTCCTATAAGTTTCAGGTGTTAGCTTTAAAAATTCTAACAAACAATTCTTAACAGCAGTATAATCAAAAAATTCATAATCAGGTAATTTAGACAACACAGTTTCAGCTTTACCATGGAGTAAGGGGGCCAGGAACCGTACCCAGAGCCTTTGGTCAACATCATACTGTTTAAATAACCTCTTAAACATGTGAATGAAATTATTAAAATTATCCCCCTCTGTAAAGTGTGGAAGAAATTTACTGACCTTTTGTGCTTCTGGGATCTGGTTACTCCCTTCCCCATTACCTTCATGACTTTGGCAGAGAGTCAGCATCTCCTTTTCATGCTGCCTCTGCCTCTCCTTCTCCTCAGCTTCCATTTCCAAATTACAGGCCTCCAACGCAAGTCTCTTTAGCTCCAGATAGATTTTTAAGTCCTCTGCAGAAAGGTCCATTCTCTGAGTGTTGTACATCTCCACAGCAAGTCTGATTGTCCTCCTGGTTGCTATTATCTGATGCAGCTGGGACCAAAGCTACAATCATGTCTGCCTTAGTCAGGTTTCCATGCACCAGTCCTTTAGCCTGGCACATCACAGCCGGCTGGCTCCTTGTCAGCTTACCATACTCCTCTGCTGACATGCTTGCCTGCTCTCCCTGACTAAGCTAACAAAAGAAATAAAACTATTGTGAGCTGAACTCTGAATATTTACTGCCTGGCTGATTTAGAGTACAACAACACTTTCAATGATCACTGTGTACAAGCTACAGGAATTCAGTGTCCACACCACTACAAGCCAATTAGTATGTGATGTGGATATCCCACCACTGCCAAACAATTAATAAGTGATGCCCATGCACTGGCCCAGTAATCACAGAGCCTCAGTATATCCCAGTAGCACAAGTGAGGAGTGTGTAAATTGGGAAGGATAACAAGTACACACAGTAAAGTACAATTTCCCTTAAGAGCACACAGGGATCACAGTCAGTTTGGAGTTGGTTCCTCCCTTTCTCTCCAAATCCCCAATAAGACTCCCCACTGGCACAGCTATAGGGTCCAGATATCAGCCTAGTGATCAATCTAAAACCTCCAGCACCCTCTATGTCCAACCAGTGCTTTGTGTCCCTGTCCGGATAGCTGACACACACACACACTTTAAGATATGAGTTATATACAAACACACAGACACTCCTGGGGAAGACTGGCACAGGTTTTCCAGCTGTGCCCCTTCCTGCCAGACTATAAGGTAGTACTGACTGCCACCAACCACTAATATCAGCTACTATAAGGCCCTTCCCAAAGGGTGTCCAATTTTACTGTGCAATATTATTAACCAATTAGTAAGTGTGACGAGCAGCAAAACTATTGGAGTGGCTTTGTACAGTATCACCAAATACACGCACGTACTCTAGAGCTTAAATTTTCTCTATATAAAACAGCCACAGTTAAAATGTTTAAACATATTTAATAATAAGTAATAAAAACACAAGACACTACTTATTACTTAAGAGTTCAGAGATCACAGGAACTTTAAAACAATAATGTAGGATAGTCTGACATAAATATAGAAAACAGCTAATCTTACTATTTCTATCTATCCCTAAGAGAAATACTAAAGTTTACGATCCTACTTACATACAGAGCAAGCAAGTGCTGGTGAGTGGATGTTCTTCAGACAAAATCCAAAATGCTTAATTCTCTCTCTCTGAGAAAGTCTTAAATTAATAACACAGTACTGCTGAGTTATTTCACATTACATCATTCTTGACACGTCTCTGGTTCCCAGACTACCAGAAACTCAAAATTTACATTTCTTAGTAAGCTTGCATTTGGCCATGAAGCCACAGCAATAAAAGACATCATACATGTAAAATCTAGCAATTAACTCTGGTCTCAAAACAATAGAAAGAATTCCTTAGTCCAGACATCCTGTCTCTGAGCCTTGAGATCAAACAGTCTTAAAATGCTTCACTTATCAGCTTTCTTCCAGCAGGGTGCAGTCGTTACATTTTTGAAGCTCAGTACAACATATAGTTTAATCATAACATATAGTTCTCTTTACATTTGTAGAACAAGCCTGTGGATTACATTAATATTTACAATGACATAGAATTATTTACAAAATTCTATCTGGCTGGGCTGGCAGCCCCTCAGTTTTTTTACATGCTGCATAGGAGTGATGTGCGGCACAGGTAGGCTCAGCACCACTCAGAACATGGCTAACAATAACAAGTTTAATAAGTAGTGGACAGTAATAATCATTACTGTATGAGTCCCCTGGAAATGTAAGCCTCACTGCTGTGTACAGATTCATGACAGTTGTCATTTCCATGCTGTTTCAAGAATAAGAGGTACAGCAAAGGGCAGTGACATGAGCACAACCACGTTACAAAATGGGAGTCTGAAAAGGACAATTAGCACCCATGCAGTGGTAATCACAGACCTGTGAGACACTGACCAAGAACATGTTAATGTATTACAGCCTAACTACAATGGTACAACCAAGGTCAGTACAGCTGGCATGTGGAAGGTGATGTCAGGAATAAGCAATACAGGTAATATCAGTAACATTGTTACAAATGTATTTAAAACCATAGATATCTCTCCTACAAGAAGTGAAAAAATATGCAAAGGTTAGATTTTAAAAAGAAATGCAAAACTGGGGAGTGCAACGGTAAGCAGGGGAAGTGGAGAGTCATGTTTGGCAGCAATACAACACATATGCCCTAATTTAAAAAACATGTACCCTAATATAAATGTGTGCATTAATATACAACACATATGCCCTAATATACATGTGTGCCCTAGTATACAACACATGTACCCTAATAAACAACACATGTACACTAATATACAACACGTGTACCCTAATAAACAACACATGTACACTAATATACAACATGTGTACCCTAATATAAAACATGTGTACCCTAAAATACAACACATGTACCCTAATATACATGCATGCCCTAATAAACATGTGTACCCTAATATACAGCATGTGTGCCCTAATATACAAAGCATACACCGTAATATACAACACATGCCCTAATATACAACACGTACTGTAATATACAACACACATACCCTAATATACAGAATTTGTACCCTAATATACATGTGTGCCCTAATATACATCTGTGCCCTAATATATAACACATGTATCCTAATATAAAACATGTGTACCCTAATATACAACACATGTACCATAATATACATGAGTGTCCTAATATACAACACATGTGCTCTAATATACATGTGTACCCTACTATATAAAACATGTGCCCCGATATACAACACATGTACCCTAATATAAAACATGTGTACCCTAATGTCTGGCAGGTAAGTTGATTTTTTTATTTGCTATCTCCTCCATTCCACTCAACCTCTTGATGCAGGAATTCTGAAAAAAGTTAAAATTAATTCAGGGGATAAAGGCCTAAATGCAGAGACAGATTTTAAATATTATTTATTTATTTTACATTTGTTGACTGGGAATATCTGACTGGATGCATGTCCATGTTCATTGGAGGCCTGGGGAGAAAAGCTCCACAGTAAAATTCAGACAATCATTACAAAAAAAAAACTCTGCAGTAACATTCATGCATAATGACAAGGAAAACCGAGGTGTTAAATCCATAGAAAGTATCAGACAGGTAACATATTACACCTGTTCTGGTTCAAGTTAACATATCAAGTATGAGTGTGATGTAGGTCCGTTTAAGGCAGAGTGAGATTCAGGTTTAACAGCGTTGTATAGAGTACACGCAGGTACTCATTTATGGATGATATCTCATAGTGGTGAGGTAGTGTAGGATGGTGTAATGGAGGAGATGGCCTGGTAAGTAGGTAGTGGAGGAGAAAGTAACAGGGTGGATAGAGTGGAATGTTAACAAGGGAGAAATAGGGAAGGTTGAATGGTTCGTAGGATAGGTATGAGAGACTGAAAAATAAGGTATTATATATAGTAGATGTAGGGGGATAGAGTGTGTGAGGTAGTTAGTGGATGGGTAATTAGATGGGGATAGAGTGTGTGAGGTAGTTAGTGGATAGGTAATTAGATGTAGGGTGATAGTGTGTGTGAGGTAGTTAGTGGATAGGTAATTAGATGTAGGAGATAGAGTGTGTGTGGTATGTAGTGGATAGGTAATTAGATGTAGGAGGATAGAGTGTGTGAGGTAGGTATTGGATAGATAATTAGATGTAGGGGGATAGAGTGTGTGAGGTAGGTATTGGATAGGTAATTAGATGTAGGGGGGATAGAGTGAGTGAGGTAATTAGTGGATAGGTAACTAGATGTAGGGGGGATAGAATGTGTGAGATAGGTAGTGGATAGGTAATTAGATGTAGGGGGGATAGAGTGTGTGAGGTAGGTAGTGGATAGGTAATTAGATGTAGGGGGATAGAGTGTGTGAGGTAGGTAGTGGATAGGTAATTAGATGTAGGGGGGATAGAGTGTGTGAGGTAGGTAGTGGATAGGTAATTAGATATAGGGGGGATAGAGTGTGTGAGGTAGGTAGTGGATAGGTTGGGGGATTGAGTGTGTGAGGTAGGTAGTGGATAGGTAATTAGATGTAGGGGGTTAGAATGTGAGGGGTAGGTAGTGGATAGGTAATTAGATGTAGGGGGTAGAGTGTGAAGGGTAGGTAGTGGATAGGTAATTAGATGTAGGGGTAGAGTGTGAGGGGTAGGTAGTGGACAGGTAATTTACTTATTTATTATTTACTTGAATATTGTTCTTATAAACTTAGGAAGTTGATAAAATAACAAGTTTTATATTTGCATGCATTTTCTAAAGGATATGAATTCTGCAACTCAAATGACTGTCATTATTTAGTGAATTCAATCATCAACAATTTATCAGAAAACCACAAATGTTATGAGGAGCATATGAAAAATATGAGGCAGAAATCTGGGCCTTCTGTAAACTTCTGGACAGTTGATAGGTATGATCTCCTCCTATACTGCAAAGAAAAAAATACTAGGCATGGCATAACCGTGGACATCAGAAACAGTCTATAACTTTACATTAAGGCCTACTGTAAGATGAGGTAGCATGAATGAATCTATACTGTAATGGTCAGCCTTTACTTTCCTGACCTCTTCTTCTCATTGTTCAAGAATGTCAGGATAGTACTTCCTTAGATCGCAGTATTTATATCGGCACAAGTCACCAGAGTATGTACATCATTTGACTTAGGGTTAGGAATAAACCACATTACTAAAGTGGCCAGGGAGGCTTCACCCTCCCCACACCACCCTTAATAATGCATCCTAACTCTATCCCTAACCCTTTCAATAACACTAGCAGTACACAACACAGCTCAAACCCAGTACATACAAAAACACACATGCACACCAATGAATACATCCCCTTGCCTAACCCTTAATCCTCCCCTAACACACAAACACACACACTAAACCTATTCCCTTCCCTAGCAAGAATTTCAGCTGTAACCCGCAAACCCTCATGCATACACTCCTAACCATAATGTCAAAACTTTTGGTATATCCAAAGGTTTGGATAGTATAACAGAAGCCCAACTACCTGCCACACAGCAACTGCAACCTTTCAACATTTGGAACCTTTAGCATCCCATATACCTGAACATGAGTCAGTACATTCAACAAGTTCTACAGCCACAAACATTTATGAACAAAAACACATTTAATAGCCTAAGGTGGACCTACACACACACACACACACACACACACACACACACACACACACACACACACACACACACACACACACATATACACATACACACAAACACGTGTATATCTGTCAAAGTCAAATCAAGGTAAACGTTGTCAGTCAGATATACACAGCAGTGCATGCTGAACACAATTACGTTGCTTTGGTCCGCATGCAAGACATAACGATGAACACACAGTTTGAATGACAGTAAGACTAATGCACATACAGTAATTAAAATATTAACAACACAATAAATTACCACAATTGGACAGGAAATCATTAGACAATAGTATACTAGCAGTTATTGCAAGACTATGACTTCAGATTGTGATTGCTTAGAATATTGCACATGATCAGTTGTAGTATGCTATATTCTGATGTTCATATTGCACATGCATAGAGTGGTGACTCACTCCTGACTATTGCACATTCAAGTAGTAATAGCATAAGAGATCAGGCTAACTGTACTGGTTATTGAAGCAATTTGCCATAGTGATTACTGTAGCTGATACTTCATAGCAAGTGGCATATTGATCTAATTATTCACAGTCATGCTTGGCATTCAAGTTCAGCAGCCTTCTGGATAGAGGGAAGAAGCTCCTGTCAGTCTAGATGTTTTGCAGTGTAAGCTGTGATACCGCCTGCCTGAGAAAAGGCAGAAGTACATGCCATGGGCAGGGTGAGTGGGATCATTGATTATCTTTCTAGCCCTTCCCACACACCAAGTCTCGTGCAGATCATCCATGGATGGGAGCAAGGAAACAATGACTTTTTCCACTGTCCTCACTACCCTCAGGAGAGCCTTGCGGTAAGATGTTTTGCAGTTACCATACCTAACTA
>NC_056729.1:1838632432-1838699932 GCF_019279795.1 Protopterus annectens | reverse complement strand
TAGACCATTGATACTAGGTAGTAGCGGTTGCTCTACACGAAAGTAATCGTACAACTCCTTTGTCAGTACACCCATCTTTACACATTCATCTAGGGTGTTCGAAATGGTAAAGCAACATCTGTTCACAGATTCCAAATCGATCTTCTCATAGGATAAAGAGTTCAACATATCCTGCATGCTGTCCACATAGAAGGACTTGTCCATGACCACAAGGCGGCCTCCTTTGTCCGCTGGTCTGATTACAATTGTGTCATTCATTCTAAGATTTGTCAATGCTTCTTTCTCAGTATTAGATAAATTCTCTTCACTTATGATGGAATCATAACCCAATCCTTGATATAGTTGATTCTCAACGCCTTTGATAAAGGTATCAAGGCAAGAGGTTAAGGGAGGGTTATACAGACTCTTTCTCTTAAAACAATGTTCATTTGTGGAACTCTGCGGGTCAAACATCAGCTTTAGGCCCACATTTCTAACAAAAAGTCTCAGGGATATCATAATATCACTGATGTCCAATTTCGTGCTTGGAATGAAGGTGAGGCCTCTCTCAAGGACCCTTATTTCATTTCTCGTCAGACAGTGTTTGGAAATATTCCAAACTAATGTTGATTTGTCCATCTCTTCCGTGTGAAAACAGATGTCTCCGCCTGATTGTCTCTCCTCTTCGGTTCCCTCTCTGTTCCATAATCGAGATCGTTTCCTCCCTGTCCGTATGGGCAGGGGAACTTCCGGAAAATCCCGCTTGTCCGTAGTATGTAACCTCTCCAGATGTATCTTTCTTCTGACCGTTGGCGCTCCTCGATTGGTATTGGTCAGTGTATCCACAACCGGAGCCTGCGCAGGGGTAAAGTACACAGACGTCACAGAGTGGGGCGTGCTGTCCACAGTGGAAACCCTTCCAGTCACAACTGTCTCAGTCTCCTCAGACCCAACTACTGCTGTAGGGTTGCTGTTATTTCCTGAAACAGAGGGGCCTCCTTGCCCAATTGGGTTGGTGGCAGCAATGATCTTTTCACTGTCATCTCCTGTGATTTCATTGCGTGCTGCACCCGTTTGTTCAACCATTCGTCGTCCAGGTGGCATGTTACTGGAGGTATCAGTGTTGATGGCTCTAGGCCATACAAATACATGATTTAACCTAAAATCTTGTTTATCCCTGCTTAATTTCTTTCTTTTCTGATTTAATAGCACATTGCTGAACCTAGAGACTTTATCCATGAGTTCATATAAAAACACGTTAGTTAAATCAGTGCCTATAATGTCAGCTAAATGACTCTCATGTTGACTGATGGTCGTCATGAGATCATCTTCAATTGGTTTAAAATATTCAATTATTAAATTCATATGAGCCCTGCTGGCTTGCAAATTAATTAGTTGCCATTTAGCAAGTAAATCGGGGTGAGAATCCCCATAAGTGGGCATATTTAGAATGCGGAGGCCACGCGGTATCACATTAAAAAATAAACTGGCCTCCAAATGCTGTCTCTGTAAGACAAGACGTTTATATTTAAATAAGTCGTTCTCAATGTTTCTCTTTAATTGTCTTACCAATACTGCATTCTCCATTCCCGTGTCCTCAATGTTGACAGGTAAGTCATCCGCTGATAGCAATGGGTTCTCTGTACTTTCAAAGAAAAGAGAAAAACCATCTATGGATCCTCTGCCAGTCGCACATCGTGTGTTGGTAACTCCATCAACATTCTCTCCACTCAAATCACATTGTAAACCTCTCGGTTCTTTTGTAAGGCTCGTACCTGAACTGCCGTTTTTCAATCCAGTAGAGCAATTGTTGAGAGTGGTATCCATCCCCGCAGCAAGAAAAATGACCAAAAAATGCACCCAAACAAACAGGAAACAGCAGAAGTAATGTCCCAAACAGAAAATGATAATGGATACCAGGTTTACCAGGTCGCCAGATCGTGTAGCAAACAAATCCAAAGTGCGTAATGTCCCCAAGTCAAACGTAGCAACTAATGCCAGCTATAGAACCAAGCCGTGAGGCAAAAGCAGTGCTCAATGTCCAGCAATGAATTTACAACTTCAACGCTAGTAGGCAATGAATGACGGTTCACTTATAAAAAATACCTTTTTATTTGTACGTAAGCGCTTTCGCGACATTCAAGTCGCTTCCTCAGACGTTAAAATGTTATTTAAAATGCATCACTCACATTTATAAAGAGCATCATTTCCTGTGTTACAACATCACATCCTACGATGTCATGTCCTGCTTCAAGGCAATTACTACATCCTGTTCCCATGGATGTCTCTACATACCCTTTAAGTTAGCACAGTCTAAGTCAGGTTATACATTGTACTTTAAAATATCACAGTACAATTTTGCACTTATAATGTGCCAACCGATTAAGTTCATAATTAAACACAATCTATTATCCAGACACAGAATATAAAATATACATAAAAATAAAAATAAAGTGAAAATATATGAATATATAAACAACAAATTGAAGGTGAGGCCTCTCTCAAGGACCCTTATTTTTTCACTCGGGCTGCATAGGACATATGTTTAAGACCAGTAATCTTCTTGGTGAGGTACTTTTGTGGTCTTTCCAGCTATTGGAAGTGTCTTGTGAGGAACATCCCAAATGGGGCATTGTACTCTATGATGGGTCTGATGAGTGACGAGTAGAGGGGCACTATAACCTCTTTATTTCTAGATGCAAACCCTTTAGTAATTAGATGGGCCACATAGAAGGATTTCCTAACTACTTTGGCAATATGATTGTCAAAGGAGAGATTACTATGTACCTGGGTCCCCAGATCTCATGTTACCTCTTCTGTATTAAGGGGGCTGCCACATATGTGGTAATTCATGGGTGTTTTTCCCAAACAGGATGACTATGCATTTTTTGGCATTTAGCTTGAGGCCATGACTTTGACACCAGGTGTCCATCTCAGTATGGCCCTTTTGGAGGATGTCCGTGTCAGCCAGAGAGTCAATTATGGCTCCCAATTTGCAGTCATCTGCAAACTTGGTTAGCCATAGTCCTCCTGTGTTTGCCTGTACTTCTGAGAAGTATATGCTGAACAGTAGGGGTCCCAGGACCGAGCATCGCAGGACACCACTTGTGAATGGTTTAGAGTCGGATCTGGAGTCCGCTATTCTTACCCGTGTGAGTTCTGTCTGTAGTCCAGTTCGCAACCCATCTTGTGACATAGGGGTTTATGTTCAGGCTGGTGAGTGTTTCTGTAATACTAGAGTGAGGAATGGTGTCAAAAGCCTTGGCGAGGTCAAGGTAGGTTGTGTGAACCACCTTTCCCTCGTCTATGGCCTTGGTGACTGTCTCGAAGAAGTCAACCAGGTTTAGTAGGCATGATCTGCCCTTAAAGTCGAACTGGGTCGGGTCAAGTGTTTGGAGGTGCCCAATGTCTTTGTTAATGAGTTCCATGATGATGCGCTTCATAGCCTTGTAGACCAGGCTAGTCAGGCTTATGGGGTGACAGTTACCAGGGTCAGTTGTGGCCCCTCCTTTGTGGAGAGGAATAACCGTTACTGTGCACCATTCTATGGGCAGGTAGCCTGTGGAGAGGCTGAGGTTGAACAGTGTGTTTAGGTGGGGGGTTAGTTCATTCTGTAGTTCATGCAAGATGCAGCCTGGGATACCATCTGGCCCCATTGATGCTGTGTTTTTGGCTTTTGAAAGGGCTGTTTTCACCTGTGTGTCTGTGATTTCCGGGACACTACACTTTTCCGGTATTGTTGTGGGCCCTTTTATGGGTGAGAGACGTGTGAAGTTTGCACTGAATCTATCTGCCAGGATGTTGGCAATATCAGTAGGTTCAGTATATTTTATGCTATTTTGCACTAGTTCAGTGCATATTTGCGAGTTGCCACTTAGATTCCTAACATAGCTAAAGAAGGCTTTGTGATTATCTTTTGAATCCTTTGCTATTTTTCTTTCAAAGTTAGTCTTAGATGATTATGGGGGACCTTAGTTTCTTACTGATACTGATCAGGGATGTCTTTCCTTCTTGGGATTTGCTTTTTTTCTGAACTAGTTTCCTCCTTCTATTGTATAGCCTGTTTATGACAGGGGTCCACCAAACTGGTTTCCTTCTCTTAGAGGAGTGAGTCTTGGTTTTGCTAGGGATGGCACAATTCATGCATCCTTGTAGGTGCTCATAGAGTGCATTTGTAAAGGTTTCTGCATCTTGGGCAACGTTATCCTTTAGCGTGTGGGCTGGGGAACTTACCACCTCTGTCTTAAGTAAGGTGAAGTTTGCTTTAGAAAAGTTTTTTATAGTGGTTTCCTTAGTTGAGGATTGTGGTGGGGTGTGGAAATCTAGAGTGATTAGTTTATGGTCTGATCTAACCAGTGACGGGTTGACCTCTGGTGTGGAACACCTGTTGAACATGTTGGTGATGACCAGGTCCAGTATGTTTTCACCTCTGGTAGGGGAGTTTACCAGCTGATCCAGGGTCTTTGAGTTGATGAATTCCAGGAAGCGCTGGGCCTGGGAGTTTGTACTTGAGTAGTTTTCCCAGTGAATGGTAGGGTAATTGAAAGAAACCAATATCAGGGTATTCGGTAGGACCTTCATGTTTTCCAGTGTCTCCAGAAAGGCGGAGTGGTGGTCCTGGGTCATGGAGGGTGATCTGTAGCAGGCCACAATTTGCATTGAAGATTTGCCTGATGTTAGTTGCACATGGATGATCTCAGAGGTATCATGCTGTGCCACTAACCTGGAGGTGTAGTTATCCTTGATGAATATGGATACACCCCCTCCTTTTGTGTTTCGGTCCATGTTCTGTGGCTGACACATGTGGTATGAGTTGTAGCCCGGTAGTGCTGGGGTGCTCTCTGGAGCCTTGAACCAGGTTTCAGTTACTGCACAGATGTCAACGTTCTCCATACTAAGGAGTGCTTCGAGCGTGTGCATTTTGAGATTTAAACTCCTGGCATTGAGTAGCATAACCCTCAGTTTTTTGTTAATTGTGCTGTTTACGGAGGTGGGTTTGCCTTTTGAGCCTTGCTTAAAAAAGGCACTATGGGGGCAGCAAGAGCCTTGGCCAGTATTCGAAAGCCTAGGGGTGACAGGTGCAAGCCGTCTCTTGCGAAAGTTGTTAGAGTAACAGGATTTTTGTTAATATTCAATTTCTGAAGGACATGAAGCCTGAATCTCAAATGTAAGTCATTATTTAGTGACTTTAATCCTCCATGGATTGCCAGAAGAGCACATATTTTATGAGGAACAGACCAAAAATGTGAGGCAAAAATCTGGACATTCTGTGAAAACCAGGACAGTTGAGAGGTATGCTGCTGACCACAAGGAACTGAGGGATCTGACCTTACTGGGAAGTAAATATTGTGGGAAGAAATAGCCAGGGAATTGTTATGGCTAGGCTTGTCTAGGCCCTCGGGCCTATGAGCTGGCCTCACTCACTCGTGACACTCAGCTGCTATTATTCCTTGTCTCTGGTTATATACTGACCTACACCATCCGGTCCAGAGCCTTACATGTCACTTACTGCCTTAGTGATGACTCATCAGGGAGACTGGAATGGACTTAGCTGTGTCACCACATACTGAGGCTCATCTACCATCATTTCTCTGCTGCCACCTCCAGTAGTCTGTTGTATTGTCCTGTATCACCTGATGCTGGACTGTGTCCTGGCCTGTAACACCTGATGCTGGACCGTGTACTATCCTGTAACACCTGATGCTGGACCGTGTACTATCCTGTATCACCTGATGCTCGATTGTTTACTGTCCTGTATCACCTGATGCTGGGCTGTGCATTGTCCTGTATCACCTGATGCTGGACTGTGCATTGCCCTATATCACCTAATGCTGGACTATCTGGTGCCCTTCAGCTCTTACAGAATGTGACAGTCAGTGCAGAAGGTTAAGGTTCTGAGCTGTTACCAGTCTGTTTTTTATGGTCCTCTGTTTGATTTTACTAGCTACTATTTGTCTTCTGCATAACACTGAGCAAGTCATTTAACCAGATAGTCATCCAGGGTGAGTTTGAAAAAAAATCCATGTGGATTAGTGCTACACTCCAGTTAAGAAATGCAAATAATACAAGCATATATTGTGATATTTCTTGCTGTTCTCATACACATAATATACAAATACCATATGTTTCTGGTATTAAATAAAGTGTTACTTTCAACATATGAAAATAGTTCAGCCTTAAACAGGAAACATGTTACTTCTCTACAAAAACAGTTTTATTTACAGTCTTTTCTCAGAGAGATTTCTCAAAATAAAACAAATAAAGAAGCACCAAGCATACATTTTACCACAGCAAAATTAAGAAACAGTTTTTTAGTCCTTCAGGGACCTGTATCCCTTGACCAGGAACATACCACCATTTTACAAATGGTCCTTAACAACTTGTAGAATTTGTCTGGCTGTTCTAAATAAGAAGGATAAATCCAGTTTAGATGGGTTGTAGTTATGTCCGCAGGAAAATGTTTCTTTCCATACTGTCAGACTTTTTTCCATCTACACATGATCCACGAGACTCCTTCCATAATTCCTTCTAGGATTAAAAGCAAGCTACTCTAACTCTTTAGCGATGAATACTCCTAAATACCAGGGCAGTTGGGCCACGTTAGCTTCAGTACATGTTCCCTGCCTGAACATTATGCATCTGCCTTCGGTCATACTCCCCCTAAGCAGTATCCAGGGTGCAGTATTTGCATGTCTTTTTTCTCTCATGCTCCCCTTGTGTTCACTGCTGGCCTAGCATCACTATATTATATGTCATCACAGTGTAGAACCATTAGATCTAATGACCTTAGAAGGAGTGTAGCCCCAAAATAACCCAGATGTTGCAAAATTTTAAACTGAAAAGGTTACAGAGATGAGCACTATCTGACTAGACCAGAATTACTATCTCTTTGTCTATAAAGCCACTGAAAGGGTACATGGTTTGTAATTACAAATCACCTTCTACAATAATGTAATACTTAATACTGGGAGAAAAAGATTAATGGTAAACAGTGCATTCCAATGGCTGAATATCTCCAGTCTGCATTAGATAGTCTTTGCCTTATATAGTATATTTCATGTTCATCACCCACTATTTTTTTGTATTATTACCACTCCAACATTTACAACAGAGGCATTCATGAATACCATGTACTATTCAAAGCAGTCTGGTGCTAATAGCATGGCCTCAGATTGTACTATTCAAAGCAGTCTGGCGCTAATAGCACGGCCTCAGATTGTACTATTCAAAGCAGTCTGGCGCTAATAGCATGGCCTCAGATTGTACTATTCAAAGCAGTCTGGCGCTAATAGCATGGCCTCAGATTGTACTATTCAAAGCAGTCTGGCGCTAATAGCATGGCCTCAGATTGTACTATTCAAAGCAGTCTGGCGCTAATAGCATGGCCTCAGATTGTACTATTCAAAGCAGTCTGGCGCTAATAGCATGGCCTCAGATTGTACTATTCAAAGCAGTCTGGCGCTAATAGCATGGCCTCAGATTGTACTATTCAAAGCAGTCTGGCGCTAATAGCATGGCCTCAGATTGTACTATTCAAAGCAGTCTGGCTAATAGCATGGCCTCAGATTGTACTATTCAAAGCAGTCTGGCGCTAATAGCATGGCCTCAGATTGTACTATTCAAAGCAGTCTGGCGCTAATAGCATGGCCTCAGATTGTACTATTCAAAGCAGTCTGGCTAATAGCATGGCCTCAGATTGTACTATTCAAAGCAGTCTGGCGCTAATAGCATGGCCTCAGATTGTACTATTCAAAGCAGTCTGGCGCTAATAGCACGGCCTCAGATTGTACTATTCAAAGCAGTCTGGAGCTAATAGCATGGCCTCAGATTGTACTATTCAAAGCAGTCTGGCGCTAATAGCATGGCCTCAGATTGTACTTTTCAAAGCAGTCTGGCGCTAATAGCATGGCCTCAGATTGTACTATTCAAAGCAGTCTGGCGCTAATAGCACAGCCTCAGATAACAGCATTTCTTCCAGCGTTTGTAATGTCTCATCTGTTATCTCTGTTTATTAGATGCTCGATAAGGCTGTACCCTTAGCTGGGTTATATGGTGGGGGGTATGTAATTGTAGCAAAACTAGACATGAATTTGCTATAGTAATTGGCCAGTCCTAAACAAGTCTTGACCTTTTTCTTGTTGTTGGTGGCCAGCTAATTTCATATGTAATTGACCAGTCCTAAACAAGCCTTGACCTTTTTCTTGTTGTTGGTGGCCAGCTAATTTCATATGGCTTCTGCCTTCTCTGCCTGTGCTTTTTTTATCCCTCTTCTTATCATGAAGCCTAAATAGCATGCATAGCTAATGCCCAATTTACATTTGTTGGGGATGCCTGTTAATCCTACTTGATGTCAGAACCAGAGCTAGATCATCTAGTGCCCTGAACAGTTTCCTGAACTGGCAACTCTGCAACTTTAAGTCGAGGAGCAACAGATCTGAAACTACACCACAAATAAAGCAAGCAGCTTGCTACAGTCAAATTAGTCAAACCCAGTTTGGGTTTGTGAAGGGCCGATCTTGTCTCCTGAATCTGATTGACTTCTTTGAATTGGTCTCCAGAGCTGAGGACGAGGGTAAAGAGGTCCACACAGCCTATCTGGACCTCGTCAAGGCCTTTGACACCATCCCCCACTCTGGAATCATAGATAAACTTACTAAGCTGGGCATAAATCCCTACGTCACTCAATGGGTTGCCAACTGGCTTACTGACAGAACCCAGACTGTAAAAGTAGCCAACTCCAAATCTAGCTCCAGACAAGTGACAAGTGGAGTACCTCAGGGTTCAGTCCTGGGACCACTCTTGTTTGGCATCTACTTCTCTGAAGTACAGGCCAACACTAAGGGACTCTGGCTAACAAAGTTTGCAGATGACTGCAATCTGGGAGCCATTATTGAATCACCAGATGATGTGGATATTCTGCAAAAGGACCTTACAGAAACAGATGCCTGGTGCCAGAGCCATGGGTTCAAGCTTAATGCCAAGAAATGTATAGTAATCTCCTTTGGAAAAAAACATGTACCCATGAACTACCACACAGGTGGCAGGACACTAAACATCGAAAGTGTGATGAGAGACTTAGGGACACAAGTGGACAGTGGTCTCACTTTCGATAACCACATCGCCACAACAGTCAGGAAATCCTTCTACATGGCACACCTCATCACTAAGGGCTTTTCATCCAGAAAAAAGGAGGTCATTGTCCCACTGTATTCATCCCTCAATAGACCCATTATAGAGTATAATGCCCCATTTGGTATGTACCTCACAAGACATCTGAACAGCTGGAAAGGCCACAGAAATACCTCACTAAAAGAATCACAGGCCTAAAGCAGATGCCATATGCTAACTGTCTAAAAAAACTCCAACTATACTCTTTGGCATGTCGTCTACTCAGAGGCGATCTCTGCTTAATATGCAAGGCCATGTCAAACCCTGAGCTGTTGGACATGCTCCACTTAAAGAAATCCTAATCCCTCAGAGCCACACACTCCAAGGATCTAAACCTTATCATCACAATGAACAAAACATGCTGGAGGGATAGGTTCCTGACCCAGAGACTCCCCATACTCTGGAATAGACTGACCATACATGTCAAGCAGAGCACCTCATTGGCCCTTTTCAAAAGGAACCTTGATGATTGGATGGGAGATAGGAAATTCACCCCGGGGATCATGTCAGTCGCCCTGCTAGACGGGGGCCCGGAGAAGTAAATATTGTGGGAAAAAATTTCCAGGGAATTGTTATGGCTAGGCTTGCATAGGCCTTAGGGCCGATAGCCTAGTACCAACCTATGAACCTATGAAACTGCCACAAACTGAACATTTCAGAACTTCAGCCATGCCCAAAAATTCAGACCCAGCACTGCACCTACCAGTTCTACCTCTGACAGCTTGAGAACCAAAAAAATAAAAATGTCTTCCCTTTGAAAAACAAAAAACCCTCCTCTGCTCTGAAACTGTACCAATCTGCTTATAAATATAACAATCTGCTTGCTATAAATATAACAATCTGCTTGATATACTTACACTACCACACGAGTGCTTCAGCTGCGACAGCAAATGTAGTGCTGGCGTTTATAAATGAATGCCATTTTTGGACTCCTTCAGCATCAGAAACTGTTGATTGTGCACCCTGATAGCTCGTACCCAGGACGGATGCTCTTTGCCCCACCATAGTCATGTTTCTGTTTAATGTAAAGTGTTTAGAACAACGTAGTCCTTGGGACTTTCTCCCTGTTATCTAAGAAAATAACAATGCCATCATGGTAAGCTGTGGCGCTCTTAAAGGGAGAGCTCAGGTTTTGGTCCATAACCCTCTGAAACATATCTGGGGCTCCATTAAGATAATACAGCATGACCTTATAGTAGAAAGTCCATCCAGTATGAAGAATGCTGTATTCTAATTTATCTCTGAAGTTAATGAGACTTGCCAATAACTTATTGTCAAGTCTGGAATGGAAAGAAACCTAGCTTGGTTCAATTTCCAGCCAGTTCATGTGCTGTAGACATGAGAAAGGAATGAAATTTGAGAATATTATTCTGTTTTCTGAAGTTATTACAAGATCTTATTGCCCCATCTGATATGGATAGTAGTACAATGGGGCTATTCTGCTCACATTAAATTCCCCAATGACCCCAGGTGTAAACAATTTCATATTTCCTCTTTAACGTCTTGGCTCTGTACTATGGTACCTGATAGGGTTCACATTTATGTTTTTACAAGGTGTAGTTGTACCATAATGCTGGATTAAATTTATTCTGCCTGGTAATTCTGAAATAGATTACTGTCCCTGAGAAGAAATAACATATCTGCCTGTCTGGGTGACTTACAGTGTCTCACGTATTTTAACATCAGGACATGTTCTACAGGTTTTAATTTCTTCAGCAAAAAAACATTACAGAAATTTTAGTTACTTTCCAAAGCTTTAAAACATGTATGTGGTACAAGTTGTAATAGTGGACAGAGTTATGGTCCATGGATCTGCTGCACTGCTCACAATAATCTGATGATCACCAGAGGATATGGTCTTACAGTCCACACAACTAATGTCAAGGTGTTTCAAATGTAAAATGTACATACAGATGAATTACTGTATAGAGGGTCATTTCATCTAACCTATGCAGGGATCATTTTTACGAACCCTTCTTACCTTAAGAAAGTGCAGTCCATGGTACTTTCTATAAACTTTTCATTGGTGATCTTTTAGAGAAACTAGTTCCATCTCATTTTAGCTAATGAGTTTATTTTCTGTTGCTGGCTAACAACCACCACCCAGGAACAAAATATGACATTTATTACACATTTGGAACAAGCAAATACTCAATATTGCTGCCCTTTTCCCAAGAAAAATTAACAATGGGGGGGGGGGGGATTCAGTAATCCTCCGTGTAAGACTAACTAAGTCTTACTCGGAGACTGCCGTCTAAGAGTATGACATCAGCGTGTCATGCATATGCATGAGGGCACCCTGACTCAACTGGAAGGCTAACACAGAGTGTGTAAGACTGCAGGGGGCATGTCGGACTGCCGAGCAGTCCAAATATCCACGCCCCTGCAACCATATAAAGTGAAAATGACAAGTGCAATGAACAAGTCCGCTGAAATGTACACATAGCAAACACTACATATCCCCACATAAGAAACCCCTTTGTAATTGTAAAATGTAAATTTTTATTTTTTTTTTTTTACAATTCCCGATATAGCTGCCCGTATTTGCACGGGTGTGCCCATTCTTAGCTACAGTTAGCAATTTCGACATCGAAGAGCATAATAAATGTTTATGCAAATTAATCCAAATAGCAATAGCGTAGTGGTAGAGCCTTCACACAAAGAGGAGGCATATCCGGTTCTAGTCCCACCACTCCCCTTTCTATTTTATGTTTTAAATTAGTATATAAATTAATTCCTGACATATATGAATGAAATTTTAGTAAAAAGCATTGAAATGGCCTATGTATTAGTAAACAAAATGTATCTATATAAATATAAGAAGGTGACAGCATTAAGGATATTGACATATAATTGCCCATAACTAAGCAGCGTTGTACACAGTGCAATATAGTTGCCCATAGCTAAGCAGCGTTGTACCCAGCACAATATAGTTGCCCATAGCTAAGCAGCGTTGTACCCAGTGCAATATAGTTGCCCATAGCTAAGCAGCGCTTTACCTAGCACAGTATAGTTGCCCATAGCTAAGCAGCACTTTACCTAGCGCAATAGGTTTGCACGGCGCTGCGCGCCGCGCTAGCCAGCGCACCGTCGGGCAATGTGGAGCAACATAGAGCAAAGTTGAGCAAAGTTGCCTAAACACAGCCACACCCCCTAGCCTGTCTGGACAGTAGTAAAATAAAAAGCAATGACAAGGCTCGAACCCGGGACACTGTGCACCATAATCAAAGTATTGAAACACTAAGCCATGACAGCTTAGCATAAACATGCACTGTTAACATACATATACTTATAAATGGAAGTTTAACCATTGCTAAGCAGGTTTGCTGTTAGCTGAGAATTTTCAAAAACGGCCAATCACAAATAAGTGTGGGAAATGAGGCATATTTAAGCTCCATAGGTGGGAATACTCACCATAACTGATTGTAGCTCCCATCTGCAGTCAGAATGGCCAGTGCTGGAGAGGGTACTCACTTTCGAGCGCAAAGGTGGGGCATCGAGGAGTCAAAATACATGGTTTGGCTCCTTGTCCACCATCATGAGTCAAGACTCCTGCAGGGCCAGTTTCAAGGGACGGAGTACAAAGTGGAGGCTTGGAACCGGTTAGCTCATAATCTCACCAGTGCCACAGGCATCCCTCGGACTGGTGAGCAGGTCCGTCACCACCATGCAGACCTGATGAGATGGAAGCAGGACCAACTGAACCGATGGATACAGGAGGCCCGTGACATGCAAGATGCCCCACTACTGAGTAGGTAGCTATGGAATGAAGTATGTAAGAAATGCTATTGTAGTCTATATAATGGACAGGTATGTCTCAATATCCCTTCATTTACGTCACAGCTGCAGGTGTCCCTGCTGCAAATCAGCAAGCCTATGCAGATAGGCTGCTAAGGCTGCGCCACCAGGCAGGTTAGTAATTATTCTGCATGTATTGTTATATAACATAAGTGAGAGAGCCTGAAAAAAAGTGTTGTAGCCCAATAATAAAGCCATAAAATATCCTGAATAATTTCTTTGCATGTACTGTTATATAAAATAAGTGAGAGAGCCAGAAAAAGAGTGTTGTAACCCATTAATAAAGGTAAAATAAGTCCTGAATACTATCTCTGCATGTACTGTTATATAAAATAAGTGAGTGAGCCTGAAAAAGAGTGTTGTAACCCATTAATAAAGGTATAATACATCTTGAATAAGTCTTCTGCATGCATTGTAATATCAAATAAATGAGATAGCCTCTAGAAAAGTGTGTAATGTAATTAATAAAGGTATAATACCTGGAGTGTGTCCGTGTCACTTACTTTGAAATGTTGTTGTACTCTTGCATTATATAAATAGTACTGTTGTATTAAGCGCTGTCAACCCACAGTTGGGCAGTCCTATATAAAGTGGATGAAGGGAGTGCCAGTAGCTGTGAAGCATATATACAGTCCTCAACAGTTGGTTAATGGCTGGCATGCATAGGTAAATCTGGCACACGAGTAGCTTGTTAATGTGTTCCCCAGAAATGTGAGTGTGCTGCTAGAAATGTAGGGGGCTGTAGAAATATAACTGAAAATGTCACGTGAACACATCCAGATATGTAGATATATAAATATAAATAAAATATATAAATACGTAGCAGTAACATCTGCATCCTGGACAGTTAGCATTTCAGATATAGTTCAGGTATATAATGAACTAGCCAAACCCATTACACAACCTAATGCACATTGCCTAGTGTAATAATACATGTAGGGGATATACACCTGCAGTCAATAGGAATGTAGTGTAAACTATAAGTACATATAAGATGTTAATGGAGGTATCTTTTTACATCCTACTGTATGTGCATAAACAATGCAATTCCACACCTCAATGGGTATGTCTAATCTCAAAACATTTGTTGGGACATATGTCCTATTGTTCTATAAATATCTGCATTTACTTTGATGCATGTGCCCTGTTCAAACACCACAATCTTGGTGGCCTGTTGCCACCAATTATTCCTGCATGCTGTTGGAATGTCCACTGTCATTCAGTATATGCATGTGTTATGCTTGCTGTTCAACTGTTGGAACCCTGGTGTGTTGGGTTAATGGGAATATTACTGCATGTTGTTACAACTAATTGAGAATGCTGTTGTCAAAGTTGTCATTAAATACACCTAAACACAGAACGTATGGGAAGGCCAGTCCCAGCGGACCCACCTGTCCCTCCTCAGCTGGCGATTGCACCTGGCACCAGCAGGTCCGGTGTCCAGCCCGGGCCCCCCTCCTCCATTGGTCCTGTGCCACCTTTGGGTGGAAGCGCTGCAGGGGATGGGGCTCATCCCCCCCGTGCAAGCATGGGTGGAGGAGGGCCACCTGTCACCCTCCGAAGGGTCCGGGCTATGGTGCGTATGGAGATCCAGCATTCAGTCACTGATCCCTTACGCCAGCTCGAGGCAAGAGTGGCGTGACTCACAGGTGAGCCTCCCCTGCTATGCAGCCCCCAGCACAGCCACCCTATGGGCTGTGCAGGTGCAGTGGTGACTGCCCATGGGTGGGGATCCCAGTTCCACTTTTACCATCTGTGGGCTCATGGGCTTCCGATTTCCAAACATTCTTCCCTGTCAATTGTGTTCACCCACCCCATGTGTCATATTCCGCCCCTGTATGCGTCTTGTTTGTCTTGTCTGTTTACCACCCCAACCCACCTCCCACAACATACCTACTTTCCCCTACCTCACATTCCACTTTCACCTGAAAAAAAAAAACAATGGGCAATCTGCTCCCGCAAAAAAATCACGCCCCATACATAGCTGGCCATTTTACACAAATGTCCGCCGGACACAGACACTGCAATTCAATTGACAGTACAATATACTTCGTTGTCCTCACCCCTCTCTCACGGGTGTAAGGTTTCAAAATTCCCTCCAAATTACTAGTATATGCACAGCTGTTGCTGTTAAAGAAATAGGCAGCTATGGACCTTCCCTACACCCGTCCTGCACATCCCAAGCTGTTTTCCCTACTGTCTTTCCCTCTTTGTGCCCCTTTTTCACCACTTTCCTATCTCCCCATTTTCTTTTCTTTCAAAGAAATAAGTGCGGGGGTAGTGGGAGTAAGCACTTTTAAGCAGTAGTTAGCGGCTTTGCACAAGTGTGCACTTGTGTACGCTTAGCTAAGTATTGCTAAGCACCAAGCACACCCGCTTACAACTGCTTAAAAGTGCCTTAGTCACTCTATGTCAGGGCCCTTTTTTCTGCTGAGCAGCAAAATAAAACACCTCTGTCAGTCTCGAACGCCGGACCTTGGACACACTACACTGCATGAAATACCACTAAGCCACAGTAGACATACAAGAAGTTGGTGTTGTAATAAATATATCATGCATTACAATGAGTGAATGTAAAGGGAAAATAGGAATGCCATAACACAAATCTTGTTCTGTGGATCTTTACCAGCAGTTGTTGTGGAATTGTATGACATGACTGTGAAAAGAGAACCAGCCATTCTAGCAGGAAATAATGTTTGTTACAGTAGCACTTTACAAACCCCACACAGTATCAGAGCAGGATAAACACTGGCATATTTGAATAGGGCAGAGGCCATACTTCGCAACTGTGACTGCTTGTCAGGGATGTCCCTGATTCGTAAACAAATGTTAGCTGTGTCCCTCTGAATCCCTCTGAAAAGTACTGACGTTAGGCAGAAAAGTGGGAAATTACACTTAATGAATAATGTCAATAAGTGAGAGTAGACACTGTTGCATGTCAGAAAAGGTGTATTAATACATATGCTCTGATTCTCTCACAGTCTCAATTTAATGTCTGTAATATATTACAGGTGTACCTCACTTATATGAACCTTTCCCTGAGGCTGTTCAAATATATACCTGAGTGTATCAGAGGCCTGGCAGAGGCAGAAACACACAGGCATATCAGCTTTTCTGCTGTTACACACTCTGCAAATAGCTTTGGAAGGAGTTCCACAAGCATACCCTTATGTAGGAGTACAACACAGAAATATCAAAGGATGTAGCCATGTACTGGTAGCAACCAACTGTGACAATGCCATTGTTCCAGTGCTGAAAAGACCGGTGTGGTGCACAGGCAAAGAATAATAGGCTAACCTCTGGCTACCATCTGGATATGTCCACAGGTGGGAGCTACGCAGACAGACTACTTGCCTTGATAGACTAACAGGTACACAGCAACCCTGTATGTTCAGCAAGATAAACATCACACAATAATAAATAATGCTCTCTGTACTTCTGCACCCCTACCCAAAAGAACAATTTACCTGTATATTCAGGCTCTACCAAGGATGTAGGTAGGCATACTCAGTACTGAAATTTGTCCAGTTGTCTTGAGCAGCCTGTGCTAATGTCAACACAAAAAACCCCACAAACTGTTCAGAAGTGAGTAAATTAATATTTACAGTATAGTAGTCCACAAACAGTTCATGTGCCAGAAGAATACAGTGCAATAACTACTTTTGTATGGCAGTTAATTGTCTAATTAGAAAAGAAAGTACATACTCCCATGTATCTTGTGTTCGCATTTGGAGGGGTGAGTAAATTTTTACACTGACAAGTATGTACTAGAAGCAGCAACATTCAGGGTTGAGTACAACATGCAAATCACTGGCTACAACCCTAGCTTCAGATATAAGAAGTATACCAACCTTCTGACTGACACAATGGTGTCCACAGCAAACAAGCATGGGCCCCACATTGGAAAGCTGAAAGGGCTACGCCTACCTGACTTAGCAATTTATAGCAGTGGGCTGCTATGACAGTGAGTACTGCAATTACCACACAGCAGGCTGCATGCAATTACTAAATGGTGGGCACCAATTGGTGCAGAGGCCATCACATGCACATGTGCAGATACCTAGAAAAGCAGGCTGTACTTGCTGGCCACACATGCAATAATATCATTGCAGCAACAGAGATAGCAAGAGCAAGACAGAGACAGAGACACAGACAAAGACAAACAGACAGAAACAGACAGACACAGAAAAAGAAAGAGCAACATCAACAGACAGAGAAAACAGAAAAAAATGTATTTCCTTTAAAAACAGACGGAACAGAGCAATACAAAGGAACGGTATGTAACACATATGTATTTGCTGGCATGCAGTAGATGTTTTCGAAGAGTACTCTACAAACTGTGAATCATCCATATGTGGCAGCAGTACGTATCTATATGTATCTGTACATGTGCATAGGGCAAGGGGCATACTGCAACTGTTTGTGAAGGGTATATATATATATATATATATATATATATATATATATATATATATATATATATATATATACGTTGTTGAAGGTTGTTATGTGCATATTTCTATGTAGGTTGTAGTGTGTGGCAAAGAAATCAGCATGCAGTGCTGGTATATGACATGTGGTGATTAAACGCTGTGGGTATGCTTCGTCAGTTTTGCAGTGTTGCAGCCAGTGAGGCCTGCTAAAGCTACATGGGCTGGGGACACCTTCAATGCATTCTGCGCAACACTGTGCAATATTATTACATAACTGTTGCATAATTGATATTCCCACCAAGAAAAGTGGACTGTATATATGCCTATATGTACATCATTATGTAGAGCAATGGATATATATAGAGAGAGAGAGAGACAGACAGACAGGGTCATACTTACTGCGACAGGTGCCTGGTGACCAAGGCATGGACTGAAGCTCAGTGTTCACACTGCAGTGCCATCCTTTCTTGCCAAAACACTGTACCCATTAACTACCACGTAGGTGGTAGTCTACCTAACACTGAAGGTGGGATAAGGGAACATGGGACACAGGTGGACAGTAGCCTCTCCTCTGATAATCACAGTGCCACACTAGTCATGTAATCTGTCTACGAGGTACACGTCATCACAAAAGGTGTGTCATCTAGGGAAATATAGGTCAGTGCTCCCCTCTACTCATCACACTTAAAACCCATTATAGAGTACAATGCCCCATGTGGTATGTACCTCACATGACAACTACAGCAACTGGAAAGGCCACAGACATACCTCACAAAGAGTAATACCGGCCTCAAACAGATGCCCTATGCAGACCGACTCACAAAACCACAGCCAGACTGTGTTGCATACCACCTACCCAGAGGTGACCTCTGCCTAACATACAGAGCTATGTCACACCCATAGCTGTTGGACATCCTCCACGTAAACATATTACAATCCCTCCCAGATAGACACTCTAGGGCCCTAAACCTTGTCAGCTCACTAAACAGCACATGTAAACATATTACAATCCCTCCCAGATACACGCTCTAGGGCCCTAAACCTTGTCAGCTCACTAAACGGCACATGTAAACATATTACAATCCCTTCCAGATACACGCTCTAGGACCCTAAACCTTGTCAGCTCACTAAACAGCACATGTAAACATATTACAATCCCTCCCAGATACACGCTCTAGGGCCCTAAACCTTGTCAGCTCACTAAACAGCACATGCTGGAGGGATAGATTCCTATCTCAGAGACATGCCATACTCTGGAACAAACCACCTATCAATAGCAAACAAAGCTCCTCATTAGCAGTTGTCATAAATACTCCTGGTGATTGGTTGGGAGATAGGAAATACACCCCGGGAACCACCTCTGTGGCTCTGGTTGACAGGGGCAAGTGAAATTAAATTACATGTGTGTCAAAGGCCAGGGTAGCATATGGCTAGGCTGCTGTAGGCCCTAGGGCCAATAGCGTATTACCTACCTATGACATGATGCACACACACATGTACTTAGTGCAATAATTGCTATGTGAGGTTGACTGAGTGTGATGGTGAATGTGTGCAAGGTCTGTAAAGGTGTGATAGCTTAGTGTGAAATTGTTTCTGTCATGGTAGTTTGTGTCCTGGCTGTGATCCCAGCAAAATATGTGTATGCTATTGCTAGGCAGAAAAAGTAGTATGGCATACAATGTGATGTAGTCCCTTGTTGTCAACTGTGGTATCCCATTGTAGGCTAAAGCAATACATGTATGCTTAGTGAGTGGTACTGCTGGGGAATCCAACTCCCATATGAACTGTAGTACTACCTGAAGCTGTAGGCCTAAACAGTACAGTATGGTGTATGTTCACATTGCTTGGAAACACTGTTTTGTGTGTTCCCTGTAGTCCTCACAGATTACATACCTCAGCCATAAGGTTTTGTAAGTAGTGACACACAGTACTGTATGGTACACAGGTAAAGCTCATCTGGGTTGGCATACATTTGTGTGTTGTATGTATGTCTGATGTGTGTGTAATTATGCCTCTACCATGCCCTCAATCATGTGTGTGTTACAAGGTATACGAGTGTATCTAGCAACATGTATATTGTAGTACAGCAGTATGCCACCTATATCAACAACTGTGCACATATGTTAGGCAGGGGTTTGGCATCAACGACTAGGGTGGTATACTGGTAATACTGTAACTGTACTTTACATTCATTGCAATGGATGACATCTTTCTTTATGCATTAGCTTGATATATACCTCCTGTGGCTAGGTGGTGCATTGTGTCACATACAGTGTGCCATGGACTGGTGTATAGTCTTACATACTGGCTTCTCTTTGCTGCTGTGCAGAACATGGTTTGATATATAGAGTGTGCCAGGCACTGTCAGCCAGTTGTGGCCTGAGCACTAATATGTGGTATTGAATGTATGTATCCTCTGACAGCCAATCGGATACTATATATGGCAGTTAATTGATGTCTGTATTTTAGAATGTTGTGTGCCCCATGACTTGCTCACACATATTGTTTAATTGTCTTCCAGGGACATGGCCTACCAACGCAACTCGTGTTATACAACTGCAGAGGAACAGGAAATACACAGCAGCCTGGTGCAGCACTACACCCTGCTGTTCTCTAGAACCAGCCAGGACCAGCATGAGTGGACTGCACTGTGGCAAGATCTTGTTTGTCGGGTAAATGACATAGGCATGCATAACCGGACATATGAGCAGGTATGCCATCACTGCACTGATTTAATTAGACATGTCCGGTGGCATGCGTCTGATATCCATAGACAACAGCTTGCCACAGGTGGTGGGGTAGCCATTCATCCCCCCCTCACCAGAGTGGAGGAGCTGCTCATAAGCGTGGTGGCTCCTGGCCAACAACAGGAACAGCAACATACATGTGTCATCATGGAGGCCAGAGCCACCCAGCATGTTGACATGGAGCGTGCAGGTAACATGCCCTATCTGTAGACTACTGTTACCTGTATTGGTAGATTATGCATATGTGAGATGTGTACTGTGGGTTTAGCAGTTGTGCTGCCTAGTGTTGTGCAATACTGATATGTGGAATATAATCTGTACGCCTGTGACTGTCGACTGTTGTACTAGTGTAGTTTAGCAAACTCATAGTAGCAATGCCACAGTTGTGGCCACTGAGAAACTGTTTCATATTCTTGTAGGTCCCTCTGGTGTGACAGCAAGGCAGTCAGTCGATGCTGGTGAGTGTGCTATAAATTTAATATTGCTAATGAAATGTGCATGTCATAGGTAAGGTGTAGGCCACATACACGTAACACACCTATGCATAATGCATGCTGTGCATGTTTGCTGTGAGATAATGCACATCTCAGTAATGTCAGTAGCTGCCTCAATCACATGCAATACACAGAGCATTGCACACAATTGTGGCAACACCATACTGGGCACTGGATAGGCATAGTTGATACACATGTACACAACATACACAACTTTGTCATACGCAGTACACCTTAACATGCTACACATGGCATATCCAGACACCCACTGTAAGGTCACACTTCAGTATCCCACATGTCATCCACACAGCACACATAATATACCTGAGGGGTAGAGGCCTATCATGGGGCTGTGCGACACTCTTCAACACATAACACATTCATGTTAGGCAATTCTCCCTATTGGGCTCCTTACAAACACATGTAACAAGTGGCTGCGTAATTGTGAATGTAGCCACAGTGCTTTAGTTCAGGTACAGCATGCTAGGTGGCAGTCTGGCACACATTAGTAGTCTTGAGTGACCACATGATGCATGATGATGATGGCTCATGGTACTACACCCCATCCAGTTACAGTGACCACAGTACTACACATAACAGTCATTGCTATGCACCTCAATGTTGTGTGTGTGCAAACATATGCACCTATACACAATATGCATAGCAATCACCATTTGTACAAAGTGACACATATATGTCTTGTAATGGTATTGAGTGTATAGGTCACATGACACACATTGGGTATGTGTGATGTTCAATGTTGCAGTCATGTTGTAGCATGCCATGTCATGGCTGGCACTGGCATGTCTACAATATGTCCTACACTCACCATAACCACTGTACAATGGCCATGTTGAGCAATGGTATTCCATCACGTATACATGCACCACTTATCCTGTGTGTATACATAGCATGCATGTGCTAAACCTGTGTCCACAATTATCTGCTACAGACACAGACACTGTAATCAGAAATGGATATCAATGTGACACACAGATACACATCCTGCCATGGTATGTATCCATGTGAGTGATGGTGCACAGGGCATTGCAGACCTTTTAATACTTGCACAGCAATGTTGTGTCCATGTACACATTGCGTTCCAGGGTGAGGCCAATCACTGAACAACAACACACATGCATCAAAGCCATGTATACTGTTATTAACAAGGGCTGTCTAAACTTGCACTGCATGGTCTTGAACAACAAATTTTCTGCATGCTGATATGTGTGATATGACTGCTTGCCTTGTGATACTGTAACCCACCTTCAGCCACTATTGAGTATGTTTTGGATTGCTGGTGGTGTGTGTGGGTATCTGCTGTAGTGAGGAGTGTATTTATGTGCATGTGTGCATGTGTGCATGTGCTCATTACACAGTAACACTCCATAGTTTCTATTGGTGTCCAGTATGCATTGTACTACACACATTCTGGAACCTGACTACACATGTGTGTATGACATGGTTTGACACTGTGCTGTGGGTGATACTGTTACTATCTGTCATTGTTTTGCATTCTGGTAGTATACATCACTTCAACAGCCTGACCATAACCAATCGTTAGATGATGTCTTGACAACCGACACACAGATGTAGGACACACAGCAACATTTGGATCCTTCAGGTACTATACAATGCCAGTGACCACTGGTATTCACCTGCACCCATTACTGAGACCACTCCTGTTTGGCAATATAGCTCTCTTAGGTACAAGCAATCACAGTAGGGATATGTCCATCCACGTCTGGTAATGCATACTGTGGCCTATAATGCATTCTCCAGATGACACACACATCCTCCACAAGGGTATCATACAGACAGATGGCTGTTGTCAAACCCATGCTGTAAAGCTATAAGCCAAACTAAGCATAGTCATCCACCTTTACGCAACATATTATCCCCACAGTACCACATAAGTAGTAGCCATCAACATGATGAACAGGTACCGATGTGTACATGCAACCAAGTGTTACATCATCTCTCCTTTGTTAATCACATTTCCAAAGGTATTTTATAATCCCTTGGTGGATCACATAAGCAATAAGGGGTGTGCATGCATATCCACATAGGTTGTTCTACACCAGTTATGAATAGTCATCATTGACAGACTTTGCTGCGTTTGAACAGGTCTGACATATACCTCGGCCATAGACCCTCACACACACATTCCAATAGAAACCGTAATGAGTGTGTGTGACACGGATGACGTAGGCCAGGGATCACTGCAGTGGCTGGCCTTGTTACAAGCATACAGATGTGACCTAAGGTCTGGGAAGCAGCAGCACAGTCTGGCAAGGATGACAGTTGTGTTCTTGGAGAAACCTGGGTTCCCACACATGCAATCATTGAGGTAACATGTACGGATATGTATTTGCCACACAGCTAGCTCACATGTGCAATGCATACAGTGGTAAAAGCATAATCCACAACACCTTGACCAACAGTGTCACACACATGCAGCACACACACTCACCAAGTACAGGATTCAAACCCCTACCTAACTACTTCATGATACTAGAGGAGTACGCATTAACATGACATGCTATGCACATTATTGGGAGTTCTCTTTTCCACAGGTATATTTGTAGGATGGTGACATCATCAGACTTGACAAAGGTTAGTTTAGCGCTTTTGAGGTCTCTCACTACTCTCCTAAAATGTTGCTCCTTCCCAAGGAGACCACACACAAACACACAGTTGTCCAGTGCAGGATTCAACCCTCTACCTAACTACTCCATGATACTACAGGAGTATGCATTAACAGAACGCGCTATACACATTACTGGGAGTTCTTTTTTCCACAGGTATATTTGTAGGATGGTGACATCATCAGACTTGACAAAGGTTAGTTTACCACTTTTGAGGTCTCTTACTACTCTCCTAAAAGGTTGCTCCTTCCCAAAGAGACCACACACAAACACACAGTTGTCCAGTGCAGGATTCAAACCCCTACCTAACTACTTCATGATACTATAGGTGTACGCATAAACATGACACGCTATACACATTACTGGGAATTATCCTTTCCACAGGTATATTTGTAGGATGGTGACATCATCAGACTATACGAAGTGGGTTACATTAGATGACATTAGATGGGCTACATTGAAGGAATGTCTAAACACTTTGGGCATGTGATCATCAAAGGTGAGTTTACTATCTACCTGTGATCCCAGGACCATAATGACTTTCTCCGTACATGCTGGATTACCACCTATGTGGTAATTTGTGTGCACTTTGTTTTGCCCAAAGGGGATGACTATGCATTCTTTGCCATTCAGCTTGAGGGCATTGTTTTGACACCAGGTATCTGTCTCTGTAAGACACTTCTGGAGGATGTCTGTGTCAGCTGTACAGTCGATTATGGACCACAGTTACCATTCATCTACAGACCTGTTCAGTCATACACCTGCCATGCTTCCCTGTACCTCTGAGATGTATCTACTGAACAGGTGGGGTCCCAGGACCAAGACCTGTGTGATGCCATTTGTGACTGGCTTAGAGTTGGACATGGCACCCGCAACTATGAACGTGTGTGTTTGATTTGTGAGCCACTTGGCCACCCATCCTGTGACATAGCTGTTAAGGTTCAAGCTAGTACACTTGTCCATGATGACAAAGTGGGGAATGGTGTAGTAAGCCCTTAGTGAGGTCCAGGTGGGCTGTGTGGACTACTTTCACCTCCATCTATCACCTCCATCTATGTTCATGGTAACTGTTTTAAATAACTCAACTAGGTTTGGAAGCCAGGCTCTGCCTTTAACAAGGTGAAGTTGTGTAGAGTCCAGTGTCTGGAGATCTCCAATGTCTCAGTGTATGGGTTCCATGACAATTGGCTCAATAGCTCTATAGACCCAGCTGAGTAGACATATTGGGCAATGGTTTCCAGGTTCTGTTTTGGCACATCCTTTGTAGAGCTGGATGACTGTTAGTGTATGACATTCTTTTGTTCATAGCCTGTGGTACGGTTGAGTCAGGGCAGTGAATGTAGGTGAGTGTGTAGTTCCTTATGGGCCTAGTGTAAGACGCAGCCTGGGACAACATACAGTCACATTGAAGCTATGTTCTTAGCTTTGGTGAGGGCTGTCTTTACCTGCATGTCCATGACGTCTGGGTCTCTGCATCCTTCTATGATGGACACAGTCCCTTTTGGGGGTGATGGGGGGGAGTTTACACTGAACTTGTCCCCCTGGATGTGGGCAATGAAAGTTGGTTTCGTGTATGTCATTCCTTTTTTCAGTAGCTGACAGTATATTTGGAAGTTGACACCTACATGTTTGGTATAGCTACTGAAGGCTTTGTGGCTGTTATTCTTACATTCCTTGGCTATTTGTCATTAGAAACCATCTTTGGATTATTTTATGAGCGGTCATTGTTTCTTCCTGATAATGATCAGTGATGCCTTTCCTTCAGTGAAGTTGGATCTATCATGCGTTCGTTTCCTCCGTCTCTTGTCTAGCTTATTTATGGACAACAAACACCTGCTTGTTATCCTATTTTTGGAGGAGTGGTTTTATTTGTGATGTCTCATTCAATGCATCCCTGTAGATGCTCATAGGATGCACTTGTAAATGTTTCTGCAGATTACAAACCATTATCCTATAGCAAGAGGTGTTCGGAACTTTCCACTTTGGTCTTGGGAAGTGTGCAGTTTGCTTTTGCAGATGTCTTCACAGTGGTTTCATTGACTGGGTGTGGGGGCAGGATGTGGATGTCCAGTGTGATTACTTCATGATCTGATATTCCCAGCGAGGGGTTTATCTCTGTTGTGGAACACTGGTACCCCATGTTGGTGATGATCATGTCCATTATGTTGTCATCTGTAGTGGGCATGCTGACCAGCTGTTCCAGGGTGTTAGAGTTTCTATACTGTAGGACACATTGGGTAAAGGACGTTGTATATGAGTAATTCACACACTCAATGTTTGAGTAGTTGTAATCTCCTCATATAATGGTATTTGATAGGACCTTTATATTTGCCATTGTTCTCTGGAATACTGAGTGAGGTTCCTGAGACAAGGTACATGATCTGTAGCAGGCTACAATCTGATGGGCAGCTTTGCCCAATGTTAGTTGCACTTGCATGGTCTCCAAGGCCTCATGCTGTGCCAGTAACCTGAAGGTGTGGATATCCATAAGGTAAATGGGTACACCCCTTCCTTTTGTATTTCACTTGTGGTTTTGGGTGCAAAGGTCAGAGTGATTGTGAGTGTTTTACGTGGAGCATATCCAACAGCTCTATGTTTGACATAGCTTTGTATGTTAGGCAGTGAACACCTCTGAGTAGGCGATATGCAAGGGAATACAGATGGAGCATTTTGCGATGTTCTGTGTATGGCATGTATTTCAGGCCACTAATGCTCTTTGTAAGGTATTGCTGCTGGCTTTCCAGTTGCTGTAGTTGTCTTGTGAGGTACATAGCAACAGTGGCGTTGTACTCTTTTATAGTTCTAGTGAGTGGTGAGTAGAGGCGAACTATGTCCTCTTTTATTCTGCATGAGACACATTTTGTGATGAGGTGTGCCACATAAGAGGGTTTCCTGACTACTGTGGGAATGTGCTTATCACAGTTGTATCCACTCTCCACCTGTGACCCAGGGTCTCTTGTCACACTTACAGTGTGAGGTATGCTACCACCTATGTTATAGTTCTTGGTTACAGAGATTTTAACAAAGGTGATGATAATACACCTTTTGGCATTGGGCTACAGCCCATGGCTTGGACAACAGCCATCTGTCTCAGTGAGGCCCTTTTGTAGGATGTCCACAACTTTAGTGTTTACAATGATGGCTCCTAGTTTGCAGTCCTCTGGAAACTTCAGTAGCCACAGACCTTCCATGTTAATGTTTACTTCAGGGAAGTAGATACTACACAGCCTGAGAAGTTATCTAGTCCCATGGCTGCTGTGATACTGGCTTCGGAGAGTGTTTTTTACCTGTGCAGCTGTGATAACAGCAACTTTGCAGTCTTCCATTATAGACATGTACTCTTTCATGGGTGAGAGGGGGGTAAAGTTAACACTGATTCTATCTGCCAGGATGTTGCCAATATCAGTTGGGTCTGTACATTTAGTGCCATTGAGCTGTAACTCAGAACAGATCTGAGTGTAACCATGACATGGACCTGTCTGTTGGGCAGAGATTTCCTGCATAGACAGTATGCAACAGAGTACAGCTTGGGTTACTGTTAGAGAAAAATACTCAAAAGACCAAAAGCATAAGGTTCAGTTCAGGTATCTTTATTCTTGAGCAAGGAGACAAAAATGCAGTTACAGAGTTTGTCTGACTAAAACAGGAAGTATCACAGTTATTATACCTTTCTTTCAAGACATTGCCCACTACGACTGACGTAGCAGATCACCAGTTCACAATTCTATTACTTTATAGATGTTTCTCACATTTATAGCTGACTCTTCAAAGTTTAAAAAAGATTTTTTAGTAAACAGGATGGCCTTGATGACCACCGGTCAATTATAACTTTCTTGCTATGTGATGTTACAAGTCTAGGTACTATGGCTAATTCAAGTACAATGCAAGTACTGATTTCTGAAGCAGCTCATTGTTTATAGTATCTAACTATCTTGCAGCTTGTGCACTTTTTCATCAGCACGAACAGAGCTTATTGTCCATAATGAATGGATCTACAGAAATTATTATTATTCTCCATTTAATTTCCTGACCTAGCAGAAAATCACCTGCTTTCCAGTACATTTCCAAGGCATAAACATGTATTTTGCTGTGCTAGCAAACTAGGTCAGAGTGCATCTTGCAGTGTCAGAAAGCACAATTTCAGAAAAGCATGTTTTCAGTTTCAAATAGAACTAATGCTGCATACAGAATAAAAACGTGTTAATCTTCCCTTATTTAAAATAAGCATTGCACACATATGTTAATACATATTTTTCTAACATTTCCCCCTGTTAATACTTTTTATTCTATTTCAAAAGCATAAACAGTTTGTTTCTTCTCCTAACCTCTTCCTCTGAGGATTTGCAGCTAAGAGAGTCATTCAGTTTAAACTTATGAAAGTGTTTCCTTTTTCAACAGTTCTTCAATTTCAGTACTTTGATACAAAGTCTCAGAAACTCACATGTCTATAAAATCTTTGATTAATTTTTTCATGCAGGGAATTCCACAGCAAATGCATGCTCCTAACAAAAGTAATCCCACACAAATGGCAATCAGGATGTTCATTAGGATGGAACCCCACCCCCCAAACAAATTCTGGAAAAAGTCCATCAGTGGGTTTGGGCCTGGCCTGGTCATATCTGACACTTGCTGAATCACTTCCAAATGATCGTTAATTTCATGCTTATTGTCGGGAATAAATGAACAACACTCGTCTTTGATTAAAGTGCACGTACCACCTCTCGCTGCTAGGGTGAAGTCAAGAGCCATGTGGTTTTGAAGTACCACAGTTCTCATTGCATTCAGTTCATCAGTCATTAATTCAAGAGCAGAAATAGTTGCATTGCTCATGACCTTGAGAAGTTTGTATAGCTTTCTCAGTTCCCAAATTGATTTAACTGCACCATATGCAGGGGCTATGCCAGCCCAGGATATGATAGTGTCACTCAAGTCCATGTGTGCTAGTTTACTTTTGTCTTTCACTAAGTTGTGGTTTCTCCAGCCTGCTACGATCTGTCTCATCGGATTCTCAGGTTTCTTGATTGGATTTTCAGGTTTCTTTGCGATGTCTCTGATGTTTCGAATTCTCCCATGAGGCAAAGCTGTAGTGTGTCATATGGCCGGGACCAGGTAACCCAAAAAACAACTGCCGGACCAATTCTCAGGCAACCATTTATATGCCTTTTTCCCACATATGAAATAACAGTTTTCTACCTTAGTATTGATATACACCTTCCCTACATGAAACATTTTGTTATCTATAATAGATAGTTGCTTTAAAAGAACAGGATTATGTTGTATATCACTGACAGTTTTATGCAAGGACTCAAAGTATGAGTCATAATCTGCATCACAAATTGTTTCTGTATTTTTAGCATTTTTAGGTTTAATATAACATTTGTAAGAAACTGTTACATTACATCTACTCCAACCTACTTGAATCGTGTCATTCGTAAAAAAGCATACAATTCCTGTTTGTGTAACAGGTAGAAATAATGCAATATTGTCTCTAGATTTCACAGGTGTAGTCTCAAAAATCAAGTTTTCCCAGGTCTCATTGACCCCTAGGGGGACAGCAGCCATCAATAATCCCCCACATGCTGTTGGTATAGCTGTGCAAATCAAACAATTTGAAATATTAAAAGTCTCAGCATACACATATTTGATTGCTTGGTAAGTGTTAAAATTCGGATGCCAGTCTATGAGTGTTGAATCACGTTTGTTCAGTCTAGCTGGTGTGGCTGAAGAAAAGAAAGGCCACAGCAAAAAGAACATTGTCACTAATGCAGTTATTAAGATGATTATGCAACACTGCTGAATATACTGCTGAAATCGTTCAGTATTTCTATTGTCTCTGGGTCTTGTCGTCATTTTACTGCTGCTGTGTATTACCAAGAGTTTTATCAAGTTCAAAGTTTTTGACCAGTTTACAGTGTGTCAAATGAATCCAAGATGAACGTTCTGCAATCTTGACTGCTGTGGGTGTGCTCAGCAGTACTTGATATGGACCTTCCCACTTTGGCGTCGTCCAATTCTTCTTTTTGATTGTCTTCACCCAGACCCAAGTGCCTGGGGCTACTGCTACTTCAGATGGTTTAGTTTGGTCTTTATCTGAAACAGAATTAAACTGTAAAAGATGTTTGTTATTTAGCATATTCCTCATGTATTCTGCAAGTGTCCAATCTGCTTCCTGGTCTGCAGGCATGAGAGGTTTCCACTGAGGTATATAATAAGCTCTTCCGAAAATCTTTTCGAAAGGTGTCAGTCCTTTTGCATTTGGAACAGTTCTCATGCTCAACAGTGCCAGGGGCAAACAGTACACCCAGTTCTTCTGTGTTTCTACTATAAGTTTCTTAAGCTTATTCTTTAAAACTCCATTGTGCCTCTCTACTAACCCTGCAGATTGAGGGTGACATGCACAGTGATGTTTTAAAGAAATCCCAAAATACTGACTTAACTGTTGTATAGTTTGGTTAACGAAATGTGTACCATTGTCACTGTAGATCATTTCCGGTATGCCAAATCTAGGAATAATTTCTTTAACTAGGGTCTTTGCAACAGTGGCTGCATCTGGTTTACTAGTCGGAAAGGCCTCCACCCATTTGGAGAACATATCCACAATGACAAGGCAGTACTTTTTGTTTTCACATTTGTTCAATTTTATGAAATCCATACAGATAGTATGAAATGGATACGGTGGTGTAGGGAAACTCCCTTGCTTGGGCTTTAATGCCCCTTGTGCATGATGTTTATTACAAGTGTGACATGACAGGCAAAAATCTTTAGTGTAGTTTGTAAACCCATACGTAGAGAACACCCGATTCATTAACTGTACCATCCCCCCTGTTGAGACATGGCTCTGCCCATGGCTCAACAAAGCTGCATATCTAAATAAATTAGATGGTAATGTCGGTTTTCCCTCTTTGGAGATGTACAGCCCTTCCTTGAGAATTGCTCCTTGTCTTTTCCATTTCTGTTTTTCAGCTTGTGTAGTAAGCATCTGCATTGTTTTCAACATTTCTAAGTCTAAAATCTCAGAAGGTTGTAATTCCTCGTTCAAAAGAAATGCTTCTGAGGCTGCTTCCTTTGCAGCTGTGTCAGCTCTCGCATTGCCTTTTGAAATCCTATCTTGTTGTTTTGTATGAGCTATGCATTTACAAATAGCTACTTTCTGAGGCAACTGAATAGAATCTAACAAATCTAAAATAAACTGTGCATGGTTAATCGGTTTGCCAGTAGATGTCACCATTCCTCGATTCTTCCACTGTTGTGCAAAAACATGTACTGTAGAAAAAGCATACTGGCTGTCTGTAAAAATGTTTACACATTTACCCTTTGCTAAGGTACATGCCCGTGTCAAGGCAATCAACTCTGCTGCTTGTGCAGATAAGTTATGTGGTAGAGGTTTCGCTTCTACAATCTCAGTATCAGAAACTACCGCATAACCTGTTAGGTTCTGTCCTGTAGGACTCCTTTTTGCATGAGCCATCCACGTAATATGTCACCTCGGCATCATCCAAGGGAACATCCTTGAGGTCTTTTCTAGGCAGTGTCTTTTGCTCAATTACCTGTAGGCAGTTATGGGGTGTGCCATCCACAGGAGTTGGGAGCAAGGTAGACGGATTCAAAGTAGTACATCATTCAATTGTCATGTGAGGTTGGCTCAGCAATATAGTCATACAAGAAAGATGCCTAGCAGGGGAAAGATATGCTACTTTTTCTTGCAGTAAAATGATTGCGACTGCATGAGGCACTCTCAATGTGAGAGGGTGGAATAACACTACTGAGGCTGAAGCTTGCACTGCCATTGCAGCTGCAACTACTGCTTGTACACAGTGGGGTAGAGACCGCGCCACTGGGTCCAGTTGTGATGAATAATAAGCAATGGGGCGTTGTTTGTCCCCATGCTGTTGAGTCAATACTGATGTCATATAACCTTGCTTGCAATCTACAGTTTGGAAAAAATGTTTGTGATAATTTGGTAATCCTAAAACTAATGATGATGCTATCAGTTGTTTCAGCTTGCAGAAATTAATTCTGCTTCTGGTGTCCACTGTATTAAATCTTGTGCTGCCATAGGCTTCTTAAAAATCAGGTCGGTTAAAGGTGCAGATTCCAAAGCATAGTTTGGGATCCAGCTCCGACAAAAATTAGTCGTACCCAGGAAGGACATAATTTCCTTCTTGGTTGTGGGTTTTGGTGCTTGTAAGATCGCTACTTTTCTGTCTTCATCTAATGTTCTGCCATCTTTGGATATTACATATCCAAGGTATTTCACTCGTTTTCTCCAAAGCTGCAATTTATTTTTGCTTACTTTGTGTCCTTCAACTGCTAGGAATTTTAATAATGCTATAGTATCTTCCTTACAATCTCGCTGGGTAGGGGCAGCCAGCAGGATGTCATCAACATAAAGTAAAATTTGACTACCTCTTAGTGGGATAAATCCCGCTAAATTGCTTGTCATCTCTTGTGAGAATATTGTTGGGCTTTCACTATAACCCTGTGGTAGTCACGTATATGTATACCGCTTCCCCTGAAATATAAATGCAAACCAATACTGGCTGTCAGGGTGTATCGGTATCGAAAAGAACACATTGCTGATATCTACCACAGAAAAGTACTTCTGTTGAGGTTTTAAATCATTCAACAAGTTATGTGGATCTGGCACCGTAGGTGCTCTTGGTATTACTGCGTCATTTACAGCTTGTAAATCTTGATCCATACACCATTCTCCGTTTGCTTTTCTGACTGGGAATAAGGGTGTGTTACATGGAGAATCAGGAGATTCCACCAGTATTCCCTTTTGAAGTAAAGCTGCTATGATTGGTTTAATTCCTGCCTCTGCATCTTTTCTCAAGGGATGCTGTCTCTTTTGTGGTCTTAATGCTGACTTTGGCGTGATAGTAACTGGTCCTGCTGTGCGAATTAGTCCTATGTCTGACTTTCCTGTTGACCAGAGAGTTTCTGGTATGTCTAACAAAGTTTTTTCTTTCTCTTCTAATAAGAGGATTTCTCAGCTGTCTTTGCTGGACTGCAAGTGTACAGCTGGATGTGTTTGTGTTATCCAGTTCAGTTTCTGTCTTTGTATTCCCTGTTCTGACAGTTCAGTTTCTGTCTTTGTATTCCATGTTCTGACAGTTCAGTTTCTGTCTTTGTATTCCCTGTTCTGACAGTTCAGTTTCTGTCTTTGTATTCCCTGTTCTGACAGTTCTGATTCTGTCTTTGTATTCCCTGTTCTGACAGTTCAGTTTCTGTCTTTGTATTCCCTGTTCTGACAGTTCAGTTTCTGTCTTTGTATTCCCTGTTCTGACAGTTCTGATTCTGTCTTTGTATTCCCTGTTCTGACAGTTCAGTTTCTGTCTTTGTATTCCCTATTCTGACAGTTCAGTTTCTGTCTTTGTGTTCCCTGTTCTGACAGTTCAGTTTCTGTCTTTGTATTCCCTGTTCTGACAGTTCTGATTCTGTCTTTGTATTCCCTGTTCTGACAGTTCTTATTCTGTCTTTGTATTCCCTGTTCTGACAGTTCAGTTTCTGTCTTTGTATTCCCTGTTCTGACAGTTCTGATTCTGTCTTTGTATTCCCTGTTCTGACAGTTCAGTTTCTGTCTTTGTATTCCCTGTTCTGACAGTTCTGATTCTGTCTTTGTATTCCCTGTTCTGACAGTTCAGTTTCTGTCTTTGTATTCCCTGTTCTGACAGTTCTGATTCTGTCTTTGTATTCCCTGTTCTGACAGTTCAGATTCTGTCTTTGTATTCCCTGTTCTGACAGTTCTGATTCTGTCTTTGTGTTCCCTGTTCTGACAGTTCAGTTTCTGTCTTTGTATTCCCTGTTCTGACAGTTCTGATTCTGTCTTTGTATTCCCTGTTCTGACAGTTCTGATTCTGTCTTTGTATTCCCTGTTCTGACAGTTCAGTTTCTGTCTTTGTATTCCCTGTTCTGACAGTTCAGTTTCTGTCTTTGTATTCCCTGTTCTGACAGTTCTGATTCTGTCTTTGTATTCCCTGTTCTGACAGTTCTGATTCTGTCTTTGTATTCCCTGTTCTGACAGTTCAGTTTCTGTCTTTGTATTCCCTGTTCTGACAGTTCAGTTTCTGTCTTTGTATTCCCTGTTCTGACAGTTCAGATTCTGTCTTTGTATTCCTGTTCTGACAGTTCAGTTTCTGTCTTTGTATTCCCTGTTCTGACAGTTCAGATTCTGTCTTTGTATTCCCTGTTCTGACAGTTCTGATTCTGTCTTTGTATTCCCTGTTCTGACAGTTCTGATTCTGTCTTTGTATTCCCTGTTCTGACAGTTCTGATTCTGTCTTTGTATTCCCTGTTCTGACAGTTCAATTTCTGTCTTTGTATTCCCTGTTCTGACAGTTCTGATTCTGTCTTTGTATTCCCTGTTCTGACAGCTCAGTTTCTGTCTTTGTATTCCCTGTTCTGACAGTTCTGATTCTGTCTTTGTATTCCCTGTTCTGACAGTTCAGTTTCTGTCTTTGTATTCCCTGTTCTGACAGTTCTGATTCTGTCTTTGTATTCCCTGTTCTGACAGTTCAGTTTCTGTCTTTGTATTCCCTGTTCTGACAGTTCTGATTCTGTCTTTGTATTCCCTGTTCTGACAGTTCAGTTTCTGTCTTTGTATTCCCTGTTCTGACAGTTCTGATTCTGTCTTTGTATTCCCTGTTCTGACAGTTCAGTTTCTGTCTTTGTATTCCCTGTTCTGACAGTTCTGATTCTGTCTTTGTGTTCCCTGTTCTGACAGTTCAGTTTCTGTCTTTGTATTCCCTGTTCTGACAGTTCTGATTCTGTCTTTGTATTCCCTGTTCTGACAGTTCTGATTCTGTCTTTGTATTCCCTGTTCTGACAGTTCAGTTTCTGTCTTTGTATTCCCTGTTCTGACAGTTCAGTTTCTGTCTTTGTATTCCCTGTTCTGACAGTTCTGATTCTGTCTTTGTATTCCCTGTTCTGACAGTTCTGATTCTGTCTTTGTATTCCCTGTTCTGACAGTTCAGTTTCTGTCTTTGTATTCCCTGTTCTGACAGTTCAGTTTCTGTCTTTGTATTCCCTGTTCTGACAGTTCAGATTCTGTCTTTGTATTCCCTGTTCTGACAGTTCAGTTTCTGTCTTTGTATTCCCTGTTCTGACAGTTCAGATTCTGTCTTTGTATTCCCTGTTCTGACAGTTCTGATTCTGTCTTTGTATTCCCTGTTCTGACAGTTCTGATTCTGTCTTTGTATTCCCTGTTCTGACAGTTCTGATTCTGTCTTTGTATTCCCTGTTCTGACAGTTCAGTTTCTGTCTTTGTATTCCCTGTTCTGACAGTTCTGATTCTGTCTTTGTATTCCCTGTTCTGACAGTTCAGTTTCTGTCTTTGTATTCCCTGTTCTGACAGTTCTGATTCTGTCTTTGTATTCCCTGTTCTGACAGTTCAGTTTCTGTCTTTGTATTCCCTGTTCTGACAGTTCTGATTCTGTCTTTGTATTCCCTGTTCTGACAGTTCAGTTTCTGTCTTTGTATTCCCTGTTCTGACAGTTCTGATTCTGTCTTTGTATTCCCTGTTCTGACAGTTCAGTTTCTGTCTTTGTATTCCCTGTTCTGACAGTTCTGATTCTGTCTTTGTATTCCCTGTTCTGACAGTTCTGATTCTGTCTTTGTATTCCCTGTTCTGACAGTTCTGATTCTGTCTTTGTATTCCCTGTTCTGACAGTTCTGATTCTGTCTTTGTATTCCCTGTTCTGACAGTTCAGTTTCTGTCTTTGTATTCCCTGTTCTGACAGTTCTGATTCTGTCTTTGTATTCCCTGTTCTGACAGTTCAGTTTCTGTCTTTGTATTCCCTGTTCTGACAGTTCAGTTTCTGTCTTTGTATTCCCTGTTCTGACAGTTCTGATTCTGTCTTTGTATTCCCTGTTCTGACAGTTCCGTTTCTGTCTTTGTATTCCCTGTTCTGACAGTTCTGATTCTGTCTTTGTATTCCCTGTTCTGACAGTTCAGTTTCTGTCTTTGTATTCCCTGTTCTGACGGTTCTGATTCTGTCTGTTTTTCCCATTTTGTGATTTTTTTCTCCTAGGTTTACCCATTTTAAACCTTCCTCTTTAGTTAAACTAACATGCTGTATTAGATTTGATTTGTAAAGTGAAAAGAACTCCTGGGGTAATGAACAGCTAACTATACTGTCCCCTTTCATGTCCCAGTACAAATTGCACAGTACTAATCTGTTTGCATGATTTTTAAACAATTCTTGTTCATATTCTTTATCAGGTCCTGGTGTATTACAGTAATACAGAATACAGTGCAACAGGTGTTGTATGTCAATGCAAAGGGAGGGGAACTTACTGATAGCTACATTCATTAACTCTTCAGTTACTGCTCCAGGACCAGTCGTAACTAAGTCCTGGCTGTACCAGTAAAATGTCTCACCTTCCGTTTGCACTGCAAAAGTATTAGTTTGTCGCTGTGCTTCCATACCCTGCATAGTTGGAACTACTGCTATGCCTAATAGTTGCATAAGATCTCTGCCCAAAAGGTTCAGTGGGCATTTTGCAGAAACAACAATTTTGCTTTTCTGGGTTAATCCTGAAACAGGATCTGTTATTGTAATGTTATGGGAGAGAGGCTCCCAATACAGCTGTCCATTAGCTGCTTTTACTAGTATAAAGTCATGTGATTCTGAATTTTCTGGTAGTTTGGAGGGGTGTACCAGGGTCCGTGATGCTCCTGAATCACACAAGAATTTGACTTCCCTCCCTTCTACCAGGAGTGTCACTTCTGGTTTTGTGTCAGCTAGATAGAGCTCTAAGCTCAGTAAGGCTAGGTCTAATATTTCGTTTTCTTCACTATCGGTAGCTTCCTGCACTTCCTCTATTATCACATTCTCTGCTCCTTCTATCACATTCTCATTTGTCCTTTCTCTATTATTCCTATCTAGTGATTCCTGACCTTCATATAGTCAGTCCTCACCCTCATCGTTTTTGTCTTCCACTGCTGCCTTCTTATTTTTCCTGCAATCCCTTGCCATGTGTCCCTTTTTCCTGCATTTGAAGCACTCACCTCTTTTCTTTCTCCCTTCAAAGTCCTCTGATCGCTGATCAGATTGTTTGTTTCCCTGGGCATTCTTTTTGCCCTTTTGTCTGGACTGTACTAAATAAACTTCTCCATCTTCTAGAACAAATACTTGGGCTTTCTTTTTCTTTTTGTTATTAAAATGCCTTTCGGCATGTCTAGCATATTCAAGCAGTGATTGTAATCTGCTTGTACGATGGTCTACCATGTGTTTAGTAATAAAACTACTTATGGGTGCAATACTGCCTTTCAAAAATGCATTCTTTAACTGCTGCTCATATGGGGAATCTTGTGTCTGATCTTCAGGCACCTGCATTCCACAGTGATTGTTAAAACATTCCAATAATCTGGCAAAATATCTATCAACAGTTTCACTTTCTTGTTGGATGCATTGATTAATGCAAGTCCAGTCTGCCCTAGGCTTCCATTTCTCAGAAATTCGGCCTGTCAGACCTTTCACTCTGTTGTCTAGTTCTGCGCTGCTATGTGGGAGGGGCCTAAGTGCAGCATCACGGGGATTCCAGTTGCCACTGATCATGTGCCAATCTGGACCTACTATTTGTCTGACCACTTTTTCTACTTCCTCTCCGTTTAAGTGATAACTTAATCCCATGCCCTGTAAGTCTTCTAAGAACTTTCTAAAATTAACTTTTGGATGGGGAATTCCCTCTGTGGCTTTCTGGATGTCTTCCGGTGTCCACAGTCTGTATACTAAGAGAGTTGGGTCCTGCCCTTCTTGTCCTCCCTGAGGATTTGGTACTTCTATGAGTGGGCATATCTCTTCTTCACTCATAGCCCGTGAATTTCCATTCATTTGATATAATTCAATATCCCCTTTTAAATTACGTGTTCAAGACCTAGTCTCGATAGGATCTCTAACAAACGGTAGTGGTTTTATAGGAACAACTGGATATCGTGGAGGTGGGTCAGTTTGTTCTTTTGCTTCATATTCCGGTAAGGGAACTGGTAAGGGAACCGGAGTGGGCGGAGGGGCCGATGCTATAACTAAGTTATTATCCTCTTTGTCTAGAAACATTGCTTTTGAATTTTTATTCTTTTGTTCTCTTCGGTTTGCTTCCTCAATCCACCTGTGTGCCTGAGGAACTCCTAATTTACGCTGTTTTTTAACCCGACCTTTAGAATCATTTTTTTAACTGTCTAATAAGTTTGATAAGCGAGGATCTTTCAAGTTTCCCATCAAATTCATATTTATTAACCCATTTAGTATAATATTTAACGTTGTCTGCGCGCTGTGATTGCATATATTTTGCATCTTCGGTTAACGGTTGGCTTTGGGGTCTTTTCGTTTTTGTGCACATATTACCCATTTTGTTCTAACCTTTTTAAATGTTATGTAACCCTTTTGTTTTTAATGTGGTACCACCAAGTGTTTACAGTCCCTTCAGACTACCTGCCTACTCAATCTGTTTCCCTGATCTATGACAAGATAGCAATATTTCTGTCCCTGAATTTTAAAAATTCTCACAGAACAAATACAATCAAGTCCCTGATCTAAAACAGAAAAAAAAGTAAATTCACCTTACCTGAGCCTCAGCGATTGGTCACTCACTGTTCAAACGGAACCCGCCTTCAGTCGCAGATCAGAAAAGTGGCTGGCCTCTTTTGCACGACAATTCAGTCAGAGGTCTTTCAATGAAGAAGATCCGATGTGGTATCTTCCCTGTGCAGTTTCATGCCACCTGGCCCATCTGATCCCAGGCTAAATGAGGGTTTCTGGTCCGAAGGACCAAAAAATGTTAGAGAAAAATACTTCAAAAGACCAAAAGCATAAGGTTCAGTTCAGGTATCTTTATTCTTACGCAAGGAAACAAAAAATGCAGTTACAGAGTTTGTCTGACTAAATCAGGAAGTGTCACAGTTATTATACCTTTCTTTCAAGACATTGCCCACCACGTCTGACGTAGTAGATCACCAGTTCACAATTCTGTTACTTTACAGATGTTTCTCACATTTCTAGCTGACTCTTCAAAGTTTAAAAAAGATTTTTCAGTAAACAGGATGGCCTTGACGACCACCGGTCAGTTATAACTTTCTTGCTATGTGATGTTACAAGTCTAGGTACTATGGCTAATTCAAGTACAATGCAAGTACAGATTTCTGAAGCAGTTTATTGTTCTTTATATCTAACTATCTTGCAGCTTGTGCACTTTTTCATCAACACAAACAGAGCTTATTGTCTATAATGAATGGATCTACAGAAATTATTATTATTCTCTGTTTAATTTCCTGACCTAGCAGAAAATCACCTGCTTTCCAGTACATTTCCAAGGCATAAACATGTATTTTGCTGTGCTAGCAAACTAGGTCAGAGTGCATCTTGCAGTGTCAGAAAGCACAATTTCAGAAAAGCATGTTTTCAGTTTCAAATAGAACTAATGCTGCATACAGAATAAAAACGTGTTAATCTTCCCTTATTTAAAATAAGCATTGCACACATATGTTAATACATATTTTTCTAACAGTTACATTCATTCTTGTTGCATGGGGCAACTATTTGAGGCCAGTACTCCTCTTGTTAAGGTACTTCATTGGTGTTTCTAGCTGCTGAAGGTGCCTAGTCAGATTCATCGCAAGTGTGTTGTGGTACTCTCTGATGGGTCTAATGATTGCTGAGTAGTGGGAACCTCCTTTGACCTACATGCACAGACCTTGGCAGTTTGTGTGAACACATAGCATGATTTTCTGACCACTTTGTGAATGTAAACAAAATGAAAGAAAATGCACCGAGCTAGCACACTGAGAACGTTTATTAATAGACAAAACAGAAAACATTCTTTTAAATTTTTGGTTTTGCAACATATTTATACGAACCCTAGGGGTGGTGACATAGAAAATATTACAGAGGGGCATGAGCAAAAATGGATACTGAAGCTTAATGCTGAAAAGTTTCCTGGGTTGAATGCCGCCACCACTTTGGTCCCCTTTTTGAAGGCTCGACCACTCATGCACTGATTTTTAGATCTTTTAGAACATATTTTAGATGTTTTTAGTAGTTTTTTATATGTCTTACTGTCGTTGTTTTATCTTATATATGCATGTATATTTTTTTTATACTGTATATAGTGCGGTTACATATGTTTAGTAACTTTGTGTGTAGCATTATATGCATCGTGCATCTTTATTGTAGGATTCACTGTGGTAAGCTTCTCTTGAATTTGATTGTGTACAGCTTGCTAACCCTAATTAGTTAATTGAGTAATGGATATTTGACGATTTAAATAGAGTGTAAGCCTTTTACTGTTGTCTGATGAAGCAACTTTATGTTGTGAAAGCGCTCACCATTTTCTGTTTTCTGTTTTGTCTATTAATAAACATTCTCAGTGTGCTAGCTCGGTGCATTTCCTTTCATTTTGTTTGGGCTCCTTTTTGCACCTTGCTTTTACCTACGACCGTTTTTGTTTTTTATACACTTTGTGAATGTGTTTCTGGAAGTAGAGATATCTATCCACATTTGTCCATAGATCCCTTATTATCACCTCCGTATTTAGCCTAAGTGTGTGAGCATGCCCAGTATGACCTTTCAGTATCTTCCTGCCTGACATTTGCTTCGTTTCTTTGTGTGTGAGCATGCCCAGTATGACCTTTCAGTGTGATGCTGAATGAAATCCACTACATTTATTGGAGTGTATGAGCACACCCGGTATAGACATTTATACTATATGTGTATGGTAAATCAAGGTGTATTTTTACAGCAGGGCTCACCTTTGTATCATAGATCAACAGGGATCATGCTGTGCCTGCAAGGCTTCCATGAGACACTTTGCATAGACTTATCAACATTTCTACATACAGGGGGGGGCAGCTATTCTTTGTACATTTCTACCCGTGCGCGCACCGGATTGTTACTGTGGGTGTACATAGGATGTGGGTTTCACCTGACACTTTTGCTGTGCCTGCACTGCTATGTACAGGACACCATTACAGTCTGTACTGCTGCCTATCGTACTGGCTTGAGGCATACTACTGTACTACAGATCTTAGCATCCATTGTCACATATATTAGCATGCAACTTCATAGCCTACACAACCCACATCACAACGCCTGGTCTGATGTTCTCTGTCTGCATAGGTGTGTGGGTGAGGTTACCCATTTGCCTCATTAGGAGCATGATACAGCATTGCTTTGTGTTTTCATTAGTGTACAATTGTCCTGCTGTGTCTGTGCCACTGTAATGCTATCATGGCTTAGTGGTTCAGTACTGTGACTATAGTGCACAGTATCCTGGGTTCGATCCCTGTCACTGCTTTTCATTTTCATGCTGGCCAGACCAGACTGCTTAAGGAACAGTAAAGCAGATATGAGCATGTTTAACTGTCTTTGCTCAACTTTGCCCAACCTTGGCCAACATTGCACGAGCAATTTTGTTTACATATACTAGATATTGGCAAAAGCTGCTTAGCACTGCTTTATATTGCTTAAAACATGGCAATCATGCCTCAGGTGGTGCTGCAGGGCTGCCTATGTTGGATGCACATACTACACTCCCTATACATGTTTGGAAACATATAGTGTCAAGTTAGGCATCCCTTTTATTTTATGTGCAAGTCAGAGAGAGGTATCATTTCCAGGGTTCCTACTGAGCCATTGTATGTGCTATGCATTGCCTCTTTGCCAAGGCCAAGGCATACTGGGCATGCCTCCTTCTGCCTACTGGGGCAGGCTCAGGTTGTTCCTCCTCTGAGTCACGCTGTGCCTGTGCAGGCCTTGGCAATGGTGGGGGGCTATTTGGCCCTGCCCCATGCTGTTCCTGCTGCAGCTGTTTTCACAGGATCATATTGTGTAGCATGGCACATACCATGACAATTTGGGTACATGTAGTTGGTGATTACTGCAAGGCTCTAACTGATGTGTCCAGGCAATGGAACCATGACTTGAGCATCCCAAACACATGCTCGATTACATTTCATGTTTGTGCATGTGCCTCATTATGGCGTTCTTGTTCAGGTGTGTGTGCATTTCTGATGGGTGTCATCAGCCATGGCTCCAGTGCGTATCCAGCATAACCCACTAGGTGACCGTCAGGGATGTCCCCATTTGCAAATGTCTGGTACAGCTGTGACAGATGCCAGATATGGGAATCATGGTAGCTTCCAGGGCAGCCAGCACACACATTCAGTATTATTCCCTGGGCATCGCACACAACCTGGCAGTTGATGGAGTGGAAGCCCTTGCGGTTGATGTAGGCCCTACCCCGCTCACCAGCTGGTGCTTTGATGTGTATGTGCGTGCAGTCAATTGCACCCACTACCTCAGGGTATTCTGCTATTTGCTGGAAGATACGCATATTGCTGGTGAATACCTCACAGGAATTGGGGAAATATACATGATCACTGACATGTGCTGACATGGCATTCAGTAACTGGTGCAGTACCCTTGATGCTGATGCCTGTGAAATCCCCATCATAGCTGGACATGCTACACTTAAAGAAATCCCAATCCCTCAGAGCCACACTCTCCAGGGATCTAAACCTTGTCATCACAATAAACAAAACATGCTGGTGGGATAGGTTCCTGACCCAGAGACTCCCCAGACTCTGCAATAGAGTGCCCATACATGTCAAGCAGAGTGCCTCTTGGGCCCTCTTCAAAAGGAACCTTGACGATTGGATGGGAGAAAGGAAATTCACCCCAGGATCACGTTAGTCACCCTGTTAGACAGGGGTCCAGGGAAGTAAATAGTGTGGGAAGAAATAGCCAGGAAATTGTTATGGCTAGGCTTGTATAGGCCCTAGGGCTGATAGCCTAGTACCAACCTATGAATATCACCAGTTGGTCTCTGGAAGGTACCTGTTGCTAGTATTCTTAGGCCAACACATACCTTGGTTTCCACTGGGATGGGTTCCCCTCTGTTGGTTCTGTGTGTGAGGCGTGGCCTGCACAGCTCAACAATTTGCTGCAGGAGCTCTCTGTCCACTCTATAGTGCTCCACTATCTCCAGCTCATGTAGCCCCTGGTAGGTTACCCTGGGTCTGTACACTCTTCTCTGTCTCCTCACTGTGGGTTGCTCAGCAGCATTCGCAATGGCACCATCCTCAGCATCTTGCACATGTGGCCTTATAACAGCAATGGCAGCCCATAACATTTTTATGTCTCAGTTTAAGCTTTTTAAGTTTTCACTTCTCTTTGTTGACTGCAGTGTTGCAGTGTTTCTGAGAAAAACATGGGGGAATGTTGTTTAAAGAGTTTTAAGTGCTGGGCTGGGCTACTGTACTGCCTGTGTAATTGGCTGATTCTGATTGATTTCACCTGGCAGCTCAGCTAGTTCTCCTTGGTTAACTTTCTATTACTTCTTTTCCTTCCCTTTCCCTTTCTGTTTCCACAGGGGGCAGCGCCACTCAAGCAAGCACAAACATGTGCACACAAGTGCACATGCGTGCAAACAGGCTTACACAAGCTTACACAGGCTTAGGCGGGTGCACATTCATGTATGCAAGCTTAGACGGCCTAACACAGGCTTACACGTGCACACACCCACACACACAGGCTTAGACGGGTTTACACACACGCACACGTGTGCACACAGTGTAGGCAGCTTTGCAAGAAACGTTAGTGATAGCCACGGCATACACCTTCAGTTTCTTGATTTCAATTTAGACAACTGTAGACACACATGTTTTAGTCCTGAGTAACTCACAGCAAACACATTCCACTCTGCTCCAGTCAGCTTACAGTCTTTTTGATACATACTCCCTCATGATGTCACCCATCTTCTACTCTGTTACTCCCCTTATCCTGCTCTTACACTCTAGGGACATGGTTCACATAGCAGGAAAAATTGGGATTCACTATCCTTATCCTCATTTGCATAGGATTGCCTACTAATGCTTGGTTACATCTCTCAGACTGAGCTTCCCCCCTTAACAACCTCTACTCAGTAGCCATGTTGTCCTCAGCCTGCTATTCACTTGCATGGCAGATGAATATTTTGAATAAAATCCCTATTTGTGGCTTTTATTTTTTGTTTTTCTGTTTTTTAGAGCGCAGCACGTTTGCTCTGTGCTACGCTTAAACATCGGAGATCGAGGAAAAAAACATTTTTTTTTATTTTGCAACAAAAAAAAATGCCAGTGGCCATATATTTGGCCATTGGCATGCTTCCTCAACTGGATGCATCCTTTATTTGGAGCTGTCATGGCTCCATTTTGCTATTTGCAGAATGGTACTCAGTTGCCAACCGAGTACATTTCTGCAAATAATACTACTCTTGCTCGGACAGGTTAGTGTTTCCTGGATTGCAAATTTACCTCATTTGCATAGCTTTCAGCAGCAAATGAGGTAATTTGCATAAACTAAACCTGTCCGTGCAAGAGTCATTTTAGGAGCCTTCTTGCACGCCCCTGCCGGCTGTTCCTGGATCGCTCGGCAGACATTTTGGCTGCATGGAGTCTTACTCTAGTCTCCGACTCCATGCAAGCCTTCATGAATCTGGCCCAATGTCTTTCAGTTTACTCCCTACAGCTAAGAACAGCCAAATGGTTACATTTTCTTTTATATTCTTTTATGTATCAACTGTATATATTTTTATTTTACATATTCTTGCTGTACTTTCCAGAGGACAATTGCAAACCTTGTATACTTCTTGTACAGTGTACACAAGTATTGCACATTTTTTAATCACATATGCATACTTCACTTTGTCCAGTTCTCCTGTTTCATCCTGAATGAGCAGAACAACGTTCACTTCCTAAATTCCATGTTTTTTTCCACCCCACAGTTTTTCTGTTTGCAGTCTTTCTTCACTTGTTAGGAAACTTACATCCTCTATAAGAATAATGCCTACATCACAATTAGTACACCATTCCAGTATCCCTGTCCTTCTTACAGTGTTAATAATAGTGTCCACATTCCACATCACATTTAGTACACCATTCCAGTATCCTTGTCCTTCTCACAGTGTTAATAACAGTGTTCACATTCCACATCACATTTACTACACCATTCCAGTATCCCTATCCTTCTTACAGTGTTAATAATAATGCTCACATTCCATATCACATTTAGTACACCATTCTAGTATCCCTATCCTTCTTACAGTGTTAATAATAGTGTTCACATTCTATATCACATATAGTACACCATTCCAGTATCCCTATCCTTCTTATAGTGTTACTAATAGTGCTCATATTCCATATCACATTTAGTACAGTATTCCAGTATCCCTATCCTTCTTACAGTGTTAATAATAGTGTTCATATTCCATATCACATTTAGTACACCATTCCAGTATCCCTATCCTTCTTACAGTGTTAATAATAGTGTTCACATTCCATATCACATTTAGTACACCATTCCAGTATCCCTATCCTTCTTACAGTGTTAATAATAGTGCTCACATTCCATATCACATTTAGTACAGTATTCCAGTATCCGTAACCTTCTTACAGTGTTAATAATAGTGCTCACATTCCATATCACATTTAGTACACCATTCCAGTATCCCTATCCTTGTTACAGTGTTAATAATAGTGCCCACATTCCATATCACATTTAGTACACCATTCCAGTATCCCTATCCTTCTTACAGTGTTAATAACAATGTTCACATTCCATATCACATTTAGTACACCATTCCAGTATCCCTATCTTTCTTACAGTGTTAATAATAATGTTCACATTCCATATCACATTTAGGACACAATTCCAGTATCCCTATCCTTCTTAAAGTGTTAATAATATTGTTCTCAATTCCACATCACATTTAGTACAGTATTCAAGTATCCCTATCCTTCTTATAGTGTTAATAATAGTGTTCACATTCCACATCACATTTAGTACACCATTCCAGTATCCCTATCCTTCTTACAGTGTCAATAATAGTGCTCACATTCCATATCACATTTAGTACACCATTCCAGTATTCCTATCCTTCTTGCAGTGTTAATAATAGTGTTCACATTCCATATCACATTTAGGACACAATTCCAGTATCCCTATCCTTCTTACAGTGTTAATGATATTGTTCACAATTCCACATCACATTTAGTACAGTATTCCAGTATCCATATCCTTCTTACAGTGTTAATAATAGTGTTCATATTCCATATCACATTTAGTACACCATTCCAGTATCCCTATCCTTCTTACAATGTTAATAATATTGTTCACATTCCACATCACATTTAGTACACCATTCTAGTATCCCTATCCTTCTTACAGTGTTAATAATAGTGTTGACATTCCATATCACATTTAGTACACCATTCCAGTATCCCTATTCTTCTTATAGTGTTAGTAATAGTGCTCATATTCCATGTCACATTTAGTACAGTATTCCAGTATCCCTATCCTTCTTACAGTGTTAATAATAGTGTTCACATTCCATATCACATTTAGTACACCATTCTAGTATCCCTATCCTTCTTACAGTGTTAATAATAGTGTTCACATTCCATATCACATTTAGTACAGCATTCCAGTATCCCTATCCTTCTTACAGTGTTAATAATAGTGCTCACATTCCATATCACATTTAGTACACCATTCCAGTATCCCTATCCTTCTTACAGTGTTAATAATAGTGCTCGCATTCCATATCACATTTAGTACACCATTCCAGTATCCCTATCCTTCTTACAGTGTTAATAATAGTGCTCACATTCCATATCACATATAGTACACCATTCCAGTATCCCTATCCTTCTTACAGTGTTAATAATAGTGTTCACATTCCACATCACATTTAGTACACCTTCCAGTATTCCTATTTTTCTTACAGTGTTAATAATAGTGCTCACATTCCATATCACATTTAGTACACAATTCCAGTATCCCTATCCTTCTTACAGTGTTAATAATATTGTTCACAATTCCACATCACATTTAGTACACTATTCCAATATCCCTATCCTTCTTACAGTGTTAGGAATAGTGTTCACATTCCATATCACATTTAGGACACAATTCCAGTATCCCTGTCCTTTTTAAAGTGTTAATAATATTGTTCACAATTTTACATCACATTTAGTACAGTATTCCAGTATCCCTATCATTCTTACAGTGTTAACAATAGTGTTCATATTCCATATCACATTTAGTACACCATTCCAGTATCCTTATCCTTCTTACAGTGTTAATAATAGTATTCACATTCCACATCACATTTAGTACACCATTCCGGTATCCCTATCCTTCTTACAGTGTTAATAATAGTGTTCACATTCCATATCACATTTAGTACACCATTCCAGTATCCCTATCCTTCTTACAGTGTTAATAATAGTGCTCACATTCCATATCACATTTAGTACAGTATTCCAGTATCCCTATCCTTCTTACACTGTTAATAATAGTGTTCACATTCCATATCACATTTAGGACACAATTCCAGTATCCGTATCCTTCTTACGGTGTTAATAATACTGTTCACAATTACTGAAAGCATTCAAAATATACTACTTTTCCTTCTTTTAAGTTGAAGGGAAGTATTTCAAATGTTTGTTTTCTTATTTGTTTTCCTTCCCCAATTGAATATTTTTCTGAGTTTATGTACAACTATTCCCTAATCCATAGAATCAGATTTTTCACTATCTTTATTAACTGAAACACATCTAGAACTACTCCTTACCTTTCTTTTTAATCTGTGGTGATGTAGTTTTGAATCTACCTTTCCTCACCCTTACCCTAGCACCTATCAAATTTCTTTTCCTAACATTATTTATACTCCCTTCACAAACATTTGATTTATTAGTTTCAATTTCTTCTTCATTATCAAGAACAGTTACATTCATTATCCTGAAATATAACATTATTACCCAAGTCATCTTTCATTACTTCATCCTGTTTTTCATTAACACGTTTTTATCCTTTTTCCTCATCAGTTTCCGATTACAATATCTTACCATCCTGCTCAATGTTATATTGCTTATTCTTTTTACAATCATACTGAAAACGCTCCTCATTTTTACAAATCCTGCATTCCTTTTTACAGTTAATCATCATACGACCTTTCTCTTACAGTGAATCCATCTTATTTTCATATACTTATTTATCAAATAATTGAACCCCCCCCAAAAAAAAAGTTTTAGGCTGTCTCATGTACCTTATTGTTCCTCTGTTAACGTCTATATGTATAACACGTGGGAAATACTTTATCACATCTTTTTCATATTTTAAAATAACATCCACTTCCTAATACCCCAACACATAAACAAAAAAAATAATTTTTAACATTTAATTGAATCACTTGCCCGGAAAATATAAACTCATCCACAGCTAAAAGTCCTTCTTTTGTTTCACAGTTAAACAAAAATATTTCCATTAAGTCTTCAGTCTCAAATGTTTGGTCATGAAATGTCTCTTTCCCCAAATGAATCAAGAATCTAATGTGTTTTGCTTCAAACTCCAAAGGTAACGCTAAATTATCCCACAAAAAATATGTTTATTATTTCTTCTTTCTTATCTGAATAACAACCTTTTTTTCAAAAAAAAGTTTACAGTATCTTTTCTTCTTCCAACTACATCAACATAGAATTTTCCAGATTGGATCCCACCTGTAACCTTATGTCCATCCAGCTCACAACTCATTTCCTTTCTGTCCAACTCACTGTCCATTCCATATTTGTTTTTCATCATATCTAACCACAAAATCTCATACTGTTCTTCAGGATCACTTTTGTTCAATAAAAGAACCAGTTTTTCATCAGGTGAACCTCCAGAAGCAATTTCAGTTACAACTTTTTCAAAATCCTGAGGTTTAAAGTTAGCTAGATGCTGACTTTTTGTACTATCCACTCACCTTTCAACAGTTTTCTGTCCAGCTGACAGAACACTCTGCTGTCACCAACAGAACAACTCTCCTCTCCCTCCATTACTGTACAACATCTCGGGTCTATATTAGAGCAACGAAGTTTCACAACTTCGAATGTTCTAATATCGACCCCTATTCAGCAAACACTGAAAATAGCGAAGCTACAGAAAACCACATTTTTTCCTAGGGAAAGAATTTGGTTGTCCATTTCTGTTGCTTCACTATTTTCAGTGCTGTGGTGGAAAGATACTGGTCGGGTTCAGGTAAGTGTGTGATTGGGCATGAGTTAGGTGAGTTAGGGTTAGGGTGTGGGTTAGATATGTATGCGATTGTGTGGACGTGAGGGTTAGGGTGGATTAGGTGAGTTAGGGTTAGGGCGCGGGTCAGGTAAATGTGCGATTGTGTGGAAGTGAGGGTTAGGGTGGGGTAGGTGAGTTAGGGCTAGGGCACAGGTAAAGTGAGTGTGCGATAGTGACGGACCTTAGGGTTAGGGTTTGGGTTAAGGTAAGTGGATAGTTAGTGGTGTATGTATAGTTTAGTCTAGGGTTAGATGTAAGATTGTAGGTGTATGTATGTGGATTGCTGTTTGTTTGGTGTGCTTGTGTTGTGTGTATGTGTTTTGGAACAGCAACTTTTTTCCCTAGGAAAAAAAATTGCTGTTCTGCATGTTCGATGTCAGTGTTCGCTGAATAGGGGGCGATATTAGAACATTCGAAGCTGTGAAACTTTGATGTTCTAATATAGACCCAACATCTCCTAGCTGCTTCTTCAGCAGGAAAAGAAGCAGGGAGGGCCTCAGCAAAACCCGTAGAGCTTACAATGAAAAGAGTAAGAGAAGCTCCCCGAGTAGTATAAATACCAACACCCGAGTAGTATAAATACCACCACCCGAGTAGTATAAATACCACCACCCGAGTAGTATAAATACCACCACCCGAGTAGTATAAATACCAACCACCCGAGTAGTATAAATACCACCACCCAAGTAGTATAAATACCACCACCCGAGTAGTATAAATACCACCACCCGAGTAGTATAAATACCACCACCCGAGTAGTATAAATACCACCACCCGAGTAGTATAAATACCACCACCCGAGTAGTATAAATACCACCACCTGAGTAGTATAAATACCAACACCCGAGTAGTATAAATACCACCACCCGAGTAGTATAAATACCACCACCCGAGTAGTATAAATACCACCACCCGAGTAGTATAAATACCACCACCCAAGTAGTATAAATACCACCACCCGAGTAGTATAAATACCAACACAGGTCTCCCTTGAAAAGAGGACACTAGCCCAGTGTGACGAACTTGGTCAACAAAGGATAAATAAATAATTTTCCCTAACATTGCTATTATTATTTTATATTTTGCACTTATTTTCATAACAATACAAAAAAAGTGCTTCTGTTACATTTTAAACTGTGAAAAAATTCACCTAGGCCACACATGCATGTTATCAATTTTGATCAGTGCACTACACCAGTAAGCAAATGCTGGAAAAATAAATAAAAATAGTCATAGAAGAATGGCTGAACAGTTTTGAAATTTAACAATTCAGAATTGTCATTTTCCTTATATGTGCTTTTACATGTGGCTTGCTTAATAGCTGATTGACTACCATTTAAAGTTTTTGCAGTTATAATATTACTATCACTAAGTGGGCCATACTTAGCTAAATGTCCCTTTCTAACACATTTGAAACACATTAATTCAAGAGGTAATGCCATTTATTTGTTTGTAGGCCCAGATGCATATATAAATGAAGACTTATTTTTTTGATGCATGGAATTCAATCTTGACACTTTAAGTTAAACAACAATCCTTCTCTTCTGAAATAATGAACAGTTCAGGAGATGTAGGACCATGTTATGCTACTCACTCCCTTAAATAACTTGAGAGTACACATTTAAATCTGTGAGTAGAATTTCCAAAATTGTGTTTACCTTATTCACACTAGGTTCTAACCACAATTTGAGAATATGCCTTACGTTTGCCATTGGTGGCTTTCCTGTCTGTCTATATTGAAAGTCAATAAAGGTGTGTCTGAGTTAAAACACTAATTATGAGTAAATGCCTTTCTTTACATGTTTGATATTTGTGTGCAGGCATGTTCTCCAAGTCCATGTAGGCCTTCAATGATTCACCCATCAGGAGACATGACAGCATTCTGGGCCGGATCATTTTCTTTGTGTACCTCTCAAATAATATCACATAGGCATTTGTGTTATCTTTTTAACCAAGCATCTTCACAGAATAATCTGTCTTCAAAGTACCAAACTCACTTATTGACCAGCTCATCAGAGTAGCAAGATATTGCCGAACTGTAGTGAATTTGCAAACTGATTGAATATTGGTCAGTGAGGATACATGAGCTTCAGTAAGTCTTCACTAATGTTGGTTAGTAACTGCAGTAGCAGCTACACTATTGTTTGCCAATATGTTCAGCTACAAATCAGTTGCGGGGCAGACTTTACCAGTTCTTTTCTTATGTCCTCCATTTTGAAGATGGACATGGTTATTACAGACTGTATAAAGGTGGTCATAAAGTTGTTGTACACAGAGTTAAACATGGTCATAAGGTTGTAGTAAACAGTGCTAAAGATGTTATAAAGTTGTAGCAGACACTGTTAAGCATTGTTATAAAGTTGTTGTATACACAGTTAAAGATGGTTATAATGCTGTGGTACATACAGAGTTAAAGATTGTTACAAAGTTGTGATGTGCACATATACACACACACACACACTCAGAGTTAAATAGATATAAACTTGTGGTGCACATTGTTAATAAAGGTAATTTCTTTTTAGAATTACTTTAGGAAAGCACACCAGTTCAATCAGCACAACTGTATCACAGACAAAGGGAAAAAAATTATACATTTTTTCTCAGTCACTGGCTAATGTGACCCTCCAAAATAAAACAAAACAAACAAAAAACACTTGGAGCTTAAGCAGTATAATCCTGCATTTTCTAAGTAGAGTTACAAAAGCTGTCAGAATTCTCCTCAACTTGTAAGAGGTATTACTTTCTTCATGCAAATAATATGCAAGGGATCACATTTCAGTAGTAAATAAAGATTTCTTAATAACAAATGAAACGATTTCAGACATAACAGGACATGAGAGTCTTCATTCCAAAAATAAGTAGTAGTATTTTATTTAGGCTCATAGGTGTTTACTAGGCTAACAACCACAAGGGCCTTTTTAAACATCCCAAATCTTTAACAAGTTCTGATACCCTTGATAAGTGAAAGCATGTATATATTTATTTATCTGCCATTGTTAACCGGTTTAGTCTGATTGGGTCAAGAGAACCCATTTTCAGCAGAGGCCTGGGGAGAAAAGTTCCAGAATACAAAACATTTAAAACATAAAATTCTGGCAATAGTATTCATATTTTAAAGTAACATCACATAGATTCAAAATACAGACAAGCATTAACATAGTCATACGTTGCAAGCTGAAAGCATAGTCCTGATATTTTACAATTTATGTATATTTATACCATATTTAAAGCCTTTCCTGAGCAAGATTTATCAGAGAAAAGCAAATATAGTAGTACCAAGCAGGCAGTTTATCTTGACAAAAATTAGGAAAGAATTCTAAAGTCCTAAAAGTGCCTGTACACCTTTACTAGACAAACTCCTACATAATACAAATGGCCAGCAGCAATTTGTAGAATTATTGTGTCTTTTCTGAGCAGGTAGGATAATTCCATTTAATAGGTGTAGCAGTTCTTCTTTAGGAAAGCGGGATTCTGTTTCAAATTCTTAGAAGTTTTCTCCCTCTAAACAACGTCTCTGGGACTCCTCAGGGAATTCCATCTGGGATTAGAGACAAGCAAATGCAATTCTGTTACTGAGGTGTAATCTTAATTTGCAGACTTGAAGCAATTGCCCTTCATTACCTTCAGCACCTGTGTCTTGTTGCTTTTTCCATTTGCAAAATATATAAAGCCATGGTCTTGAAATCTTTAAATGAAGGAGAAGCCTTACTTTTCCAATTTATTGTGATTACTTTCCAATCAATTGCTAATAATGTCAATATTAAAGACTATTTTATTCTAGGAATACATTTTGGAATAGGGACATTGAATAAAACCAAAGATGTAGTAAGCTGGAAGTTATCATTAAATACAATTTACAGAAAGTAACTCACAGTCATAAAACATGTGTTGCCAGTTCATCTTCAAATTCATTTCTCATCTCCAACATCCAGTATCCTGCTTAAACATCAATTCCATTTAATGGGGTAGAATATAAATTCTATTTATAAATTTCCATTGTAACGAAAGAGAAGTATGTTTTGAAGAAATTAACATAAAATTTTCAACATTTTTGCTTGGGAGTTAATTATTCACATTTTTGTAATAATCCCAAAACATTTCTTTAAAATATAAATTAGTATTTTAACCATGTTATATATTTTAGATAAATAACCTTGTCCTTTCACATTTGATTACCAGAGATAATTAAAAATTCTATGAATTTGGGAACTGTTACTTTAGAAGCTGAAAACATTGATTCCAGTTTAGCTGTAAAGCAACATCTTAAATCATGTATTATTAACCACATTTCACTTTTATGTCATATTTATTCATAAGCTGATCCATAGATATAATATTTCCAGATTCATTAGCTGGTGCTGACATATTAAATTATTTTCTTTAAGAATGATCATTTTAGTAACATCAAGTGTCTGTACAATTCAGAGTGCAAGCAACTGGATAAAATATAAATTACCATTCTTTAAAAAATGGATATTTGTTCATATAGTTCTTAAATACACAATGTATTAGTTATAAATTTAGAAACTATATATTTGTTTTTCCTGAAATATGTTGTCTTCATAACCAATGAAAATTATTAGACAGTATCTTGAACTGTTATGATGGTAAATGATTTGATTTTAACCAAATTTGTTCATATATTTGTTTCTGCCTATTTAGCCATAAAGATATTCCCCGGGATTCATGAAGCTCGGCGCAAGGCCGGCGTAAGGGCTGCGCCGGCGGTGCAGTGAATAGCCGGCGTAGTAGCGCCATATGCATATTAATGAGAGTGCACCGCAACCACAGACACGTGCGTAGTGTACGTGAGCGAGCCCAAGTAGGATGCGTCCGGAGGCGTGGCTAAGCCGGCATGCGGTGAGCAACCTAATGTGCTGACTGCCACGGTCCGCCCATAATAGTAATGGCAGCAGCCAGGGCCCGTGCAGAATGAAACGCACGTAGAGTATGCAACATAGTACCCGTCCCAACTAAACAGAGAAGCAAATACAACCCAGGAAGGCTTAAGTGTACCCGTCCAAGGAACAAAGGATACGCATGAGACCGCGTTTGTTCCGCAATGCACCGTCAGTGGTTATACTCAGAGAAGGTGTACAGCAGCATGTCAGCGCGCCGCACCAACATAGGAGTAGCGACTAAGGTCACCACCTGTCCCACTTTGCAAGGGGCAGTCCCTCTATGGGCAGTTGTGTCCCGGAAAAGAATATTAAAAATGACAAATGTGCTAAGATTGTACGACATAATGATATCCCGTAGTTAATGTAATGGTAGCATGAATTGGTTATTTCTGTAACTGAAATACCTAAATGACACAAGAAACAGAATAAGCAACCAAACTGCCACAACAATAAGCTTTTATTTAGGCAAACAAGTGAAGTTCTATGCTATATAGTGACCGTGTGTATGTGTCAGTCTGTAAACTCAGATGTGAGTCCCGGAAATATCCCACCTTGGCAAATGGAAAAGGTGGCAACCCCAGTAGCGACATGGGCATGGTCACCAGGGTTACCAGCTGTCCCAATGTGCTGTGGACAGTCCCTCAGTGGACAGTTGTGTCCCTGCAAAAATCGAAAAAATGGAAAATGACCTGAGATTCCCTGCCAAAAATATTCCCACAATATACATGTAATAGTAGCATAAAACATATAATTTGTATATGAAACACATACATGGCATAAGAAACTGAATAAGGAACCCAAATGCTAACAGAATAAGCATATATTATGGCAAACAAGTAAAGTCCTGTCAACTCCACTTACTGTGGGTATGTGTTGTCCTGCAAAATCCGATGTTCCCACAAAACATGTCCCACTATGGTCATTGGAAAAGGTGCCAACCATAATGGTCACAAGCAGTAGTGACAGTACATAGCCGGGTAGCTGTGTTGACATAACAACAGGAAGGAACCAAGATACCTTAAACACAGGCAAACATGTGCATAGCAGCATATCCCACACCCAGCAACGTCTCTGTCGCATACACTGGATGGCATATGTTGAAGTGTAATATCCAGAAGCAGAACCCATGCATTCAGATGTAATACACAATAGCCTCATTGTAGCATGTAAGTCCCACCCATGTACACCTGTGCACCCAAACCTGCTAGCATCCATGTGCAGCTATACACCTACACACAATGTGCATACCTGAAATGTGGTAAGATGTTTGTGTTAGGCAGTGCCACGCGGGCAAATACGTACCCCCACATGTCACCAACCCACCTCAGGTACAGATATGGAAATGGCTGCATGTGAATGTGTCTGCAGAATGTGTACATCCCGCATGTGGTATGTACCCGTCGAAACCATATAGGTTTGCATACGACACAGTGCACATAACTGTACACATGTGGACAAGTCGGGTTGTTGAACCACCGCATCGATGATTAGCTATGCAGAGAAGTCGAAGACATATAGCGGAACACGTGCTTACCAAACAGGACGTCCTAACAGGGTGCTACAGGCAAAGAAGGGGAAGGTGGGACATCACATGTGGAGAGTAGCGTTGCCGGACGGCCAAATACACACGGTCAAGGTAAAGGACGGAACAACATGCATATGGCCGGATGGATGTTGTTCGAAAATATATATAGAAACACATATGAAGTGCCAGTTTAGACTCGAAATACTATATAATGCATTGAATTGTACCGTACAATATGGCAGTAGAACTGATCCTGCATGTAATTGGTGAAGCTAAGCTGTAGTGTGATGGAATTCTGACCCTGGCAGTAACCAGTACAGCAGGCTTATGTCTCTCAGCATTAATTATCTGCTGGGTTACAGAACAATAAATGTATGTACATGCATAACATCACCCCTTCCCTGAGGAGGATGGCCTTGTGAGCTCTATCGAAGATAAGAGTACAACTCCTTACCAGAGAGACAAAGCAACGTATTAAGAAATTAACTGACTACTGTATCAGAACAGTCCAGGGTCCTTGAAACAGCTACAATCACAGAAGGACACTGTAATTGACCAGGTGCCTTGCAAGGCTGTGTTATTCTCATGGGAAAACATTTTAAAAACACGACCCCAGCACCCACGTATGTATAGACTATTGCGGACCATAGTGATGGAAATGCCCTGTGACCGTCCACGTCAGTGAGGTGGGCAAAAGCTGATTGTAAACACTATATAAAGAAATTGCTTACTGTATAGAGTCAGACAAAACTCTCATACTTGGACTGTATATTATTTTGCTTGCCTGTGTACACTACTAAAACGTTGTGAACTCGAGCCTCCTGTGTTATTGACTGTCACTTAGAAAAGCCTACTGATAACTACAGTCTGGTTTTAACAACTTATTTGACATTGTGATCCTTGTAATCCGGAATTCCCTTGGTAAGCTACAGGTCAGAGTGCATGGGTGGTTAGACATCTGCGCAGGAGAATTTGCCTAAATGGTTCTTCTTGAATGAAAAGACCTCCGACTGAATTGTTGTGTGTAAAGAGGCTGTCCACTGTCTGATCTGTGGCTGAAAAGTGGAAAACTGGATCCCAAGAAGAAAACGTGCAGCCTTAAACAGGAGGCTCAGGTAAGGAGTGTTTGCCTCTTTGTCTCTATTGTAGATCAGGGACCAGACTACATTGTGTTTCTGTTAACAGTTGTGATAGCGGTCAAGACCAATCCAAATAGTGTTAAATCTGAACATAGGTCAGGGGAACACAGAGCAGAGTAAATAGTCATTGTAGACACTACAGTGGATACAGGGAAGGAGATACCACGTGGTATGAGAGAGGGTACGTAACAGTCGTGTAGAGGATATGGGAGATTAGTGAACAAACAGATCATGTGATCCGCGTTTGACGGGTGACGTGAAGTATATGCAATCGCAGAGAGCACATAATGTGAGATATTCAGCAAAATGGGGTAATAAATATGACATTGATGGTATATTAGACAAAATATCGTTACTGAAACATTGTAATCTCTGAAAATGTGATGCACATGTTCTAGGGTAACCACCTGTCCCACCCTGTGAGGGACAGTCCCTCTTCGGCCAGTTGTGTCCTGCAAACAAACCGAACAAATGGCAAATGTCTTGATATCTCAGGACAAAGATTTCCCAGATATCTTTTCAAATGGTAGCATAAAACACTAATATTGTATCTGGAACAACAAAATATCATAATAAACAGAATAAGCAACTGAAATGCTACAAGAATTGGTAGCTCTCCTGGCAAAAAGTGAAGTCCTGTCCTATGTACTGGCCGTGGGTATGCTTTTTCCAGGCAAAGTACACGTTCCGAACACTAATGTCCCACATTGTGCATTTGAAAAGGTGGCAGCCCTAAGATGTGCAGGCGACAAAACAGCGACAATTGGGTATCCGTCAAGCACATAGGTGGATTGAGGTAGTGAACCGAAGGGAACAGAACACTACAAATGCGAAAGCATCATACGTACACAAAGAAGATAATAATACAGTAGTAGCGACAGCCCCCCCCCTCTACCACCTCCGATACCACATCCAGGATATGAAGCGGGAGGGCAGGCTAGTCCCCCCCACGTTATCCTGTGGCAACAGAGGTATCACAACGACCAAATGTAAGAGAAGCTATTGAAACCACATCCCGAACTTGTAACATACCTAGGGACACTCGAGTAAGAAGACAGTCACTAGAACAGAGTGAGGATATCTGTCAATTAATTGAAGTACCGAACCCTCATGCAGGACAGGAAGGCCAGGACCCAACCCCCGTAGTGTATAGACCGTGGACACCAGATGATATCTGTAAAGTCACAGAGTGAATTCCCCATCTACAAAGTAATCGCTATTCACCATGCAATACCCCTGTATCTTCTGATCGGAAAACAAATGGGGAATGGCGGATGGTACAGGATTTACAAGCTGTAAATCATGTAATAATACCTAGGGTACCGATGGTGCCAGACCCACACACAATATTGAATGCTATGAACACGCCACAGAAGTATCTTACCGTGGTACATATAAGCTATGCTTCCTTTGCAATACCTATACATCCAGATAGTCCGTATTGCTTTGCATTTACATTCAGGGTAACAGATACAGCCATACCCGGCTATCGCAGGGATACTGTGAAAGTACAACGATATTCCCACAGGAGATGGCTAGCTACATTCCGGTGTTTACTACACCCGGGGCCAGTCAAGTTCTACTTTATGTGGATGATATTCTGCTTGCGGCCCCTACCCAGCAGCAATGTATGGAAGATACAATAGCATCATTGAGATATTCAGCAGAACAGGAACATAAAGTAAGCAAGCATAAATTGCAACTACAGAGAATACAGGTCAAGTACCTGGGATATGTGGTATCCAAGTAGGGTAGAACATTACATGACGATAGGAAGGTAGCAATTTCACAAGCACCCAAGCCAACTACCAAGAAGGGAATGAAGTCCTTTCTGTGCTGACTAACATTTGTCAAAGCTGGTTACCAAACAATGCTTCTGAATCTGCTGTATTGTCTGCCTTAATCTTTAATACACCTATGGCAGCACAACACATACTACACTGGATTACAGTAGCAGAAACAACTTTCTGCAGACTAAAACGATTGATAGCTTCAACATCTGTATTAGGTCTCCCGAATAATCATAACACATGTTGTCAGACTGTAGATTGTAAGCGGAGATATATGACGTCAGTCTTGATGCAACAGCATGGAAGTAAGCAATGCTACATAGCTTACTACTCATTGCAGTTGGACACTGTGGCATGGTCAGTGCCACATTGTGTACAGGCAGTTGTTGTAGCACCCATGGCAGTACAGGCCCCGGCCTCAATGTTATCATACCACCCTCTCACTGTGAGAATGTCTCCTGCAGTTGCGATCATTCTGCTGCAAGAGAAGATTGCATTCCTGACCCGTGCTAGACATTTGTCTTGTTTGACCATACCACTGAGTCAACCTCATATGGTGATTGAACGTTGTACAACATTAAACCTATCAACGTTACGTCCGACACCTGTGTATGGCACACCACACAGTTGCCTATACGAAATGGATGAAATAACTACACACAGACATGATATATCACTGATATACCCTTAGATGATGCAGAGGTGACAGTTAATGTGTACGGATCATGTAGACAGAGTCCTACAGGAACGAATCAAGTAGGTTATGCAGTAGTTATTGATAATGAGAGTGTAGACGCCCAACCCCTGCAGCATAACGTGTCTGCTCAAGCAGCAGAATAGATAGCTTTAACACGTGCTTGTACTGTGGCGAAAACCTGATGTGTGGACATATGTCCCGATAGTCAGTATGTTGTCTGTACAGTGCATGTTTATGAGCAGCAGTGGAAGAATAGGGGAATGATAACATCCACCGGTAAACCGATTAATCATGCGCAATTGATCCTGAATGCATTCCATTCCATTCAGTTACCCACTAAAGTAGCTAATTGTAAATGTGCAGGTCATAGATAGCAACAGGATAACAGTAGGAAAGGTAAGGCATGAGCTCATGCAGCTGCAAAACAAGCAGCCTCACAGTTGGAAAGTGTATGTTTGAATGAGGAATGACAATCCTCAGACATTTTACATGTAGAAATGTTACAAACAATGCAAACATCAACTACGAAAGCAGAAAAGCCGACGTGGGTATGACGAGGAGCAATCCTTGAAGACGGACTGCACATATCCACAGTGAGAAAGCCAATATTAACGTCTAATGTAGTCAGATATGCGGCTTTGTGGAGCCATGGGTAGAGACATGTCTCAACAGGGGGGATGGTACATTCGGGTAACAGACAAACCCTAACATACGGAATTAGGAACCACATACAAACATCATGAGCAGCGTGTCACATTTGCAGTAGATATCATGCACAGGGAGCATTTAAACCGAAGGGAGTGTGTTTACCTACACCACCATAACCGTTCCGTACTATTTGTATGTAGTTCATACATCTGAATAAATGTGAAGGGAAGAAATACTGTTTAGTGATTACACATATATATAATCAAAATGGGTAGAAGCATTCCCAACCATGAATCCGGATGCAGCAGCAGTGGCAAAGGTGCCAGTAAATTAAGTATCCCGAGATCGGGCATACTGTAAAGAAGCTACAGTGACAATAGAACACATTTAGTGAACCAGACAATCACGCAACCTGGGGGATTATTTTGTATTTCCATGAATGTAAATTGCATGTACAACCCACAGTCAGCATGACTGCTGGCGCGGTACAATGGGATCCCGAGAAATAAGTACAGGAGGTTGGTGGGTGACACCCAGATGAGTTACATTTGCTGTCTACCTCTAGCATTGCTGAGCATGACAACAGTTCCAAATGTAAAGTGTTGCACCTACTTCGAAGTAGTATGTGGAATGGCATATCATGTGCCAGAGTGGAAAGCTGTCATGCCTGCAGAGCCGGAGGTCGATGGCTCATTAGCAGGTGACATGAGAGGATTGTTAACCAATAACACTGTTTTGCAGTTAAAGTCTTTTACAGATAAAGAGCAAGTGAAGCCGGACTGCAGTCTAACACCAGTATCCTGTGTGTATGTCACTGTTATCCAAACAAGATAATTGGCAAGTGGAAAGTGTGAAGGTCTGTACCAGGTACTGTCGGCAACGCCTACTGCAGTAAAGTATGCTGAGAGGTCGTCCTGGGTTCACCTCACAGTTTTCAAACTGGTAAAGGATATCAAGTCTGATCAACATCTTGTAGCTGATATACCATAGAGCCTGAATCACCCGGGCCAGACTGTATAACAATACAAAGCAACCCCAAAGACATTTGGTTTACTGTCATAATGATTATACACCTATTAACCATGTTTGTGTTTACTTTACATTTGCTGGGACCTTACCTGCATATAACTACACGGATACAAATAGTGATACGTGATGAACTGGCCACAGAGTGTCTTCCACACTTCAACAAATACCTAGGCATGACGCGTGTGCATGTACACACTATGAACATTTTAAATTGCTGTGTTTGTACTGCCATACCTACATCATATGGAGGACTTCCGATGTATGGTGTCCCCTTGGGGATAGATTGAGACTTGTGAATATTTACACTTTGATACAGGTTCTGTGAGATCACAGGACAAAGTGGCACTGTACTTACCTGTTACACAAAAAGTAATTGTATGTTGTTATAAACATGATACAGTTCAAGTTGGTGGGAGTATTTGTAACATAACTGTGTCTTACAAATGTCATATAACAGCCAAAGATCACAGTACTACTTGTAGCACCATTCATTATCTGTATTGAAGCTTCATGAGAACAACGTGGAAGGATGTGCAGAAACATCCTGAATTGTATAAACAGTCCTCTGTTATAGACAGGCAGATGTTACATGCAGAGGTAACCCGCATCAGTAGTAAAGTAGAATATTGTTATTTTGTTTGTGGGAAAAAAGCATATCAATGGTTACCTGAGAATTGGTCCGGCAGTTGTTATTTGGGTTATCTGGCTCCAGTCACATGACATACTGCACAATTGCCTCTGGGTACAAATGAACTATAACACACATAGCTCGAAGAACTGGGAACACAGTCGAGAAACCTACTAATCCAGTGGGTGAAATGGAAGCTGTTCTGACATTCCAGTTTTCTGCAAGAGATAAAGGAATATCGATCCATATGGACTTGAGTGACAGCATCATAACCTGGGCTGGAACACTCCCAGCTTGTGGAGTAGTGAAATCAATCAGGAACAGAGGAAGTTGTCAAAACCTGTCGGAGGAATGATGAATGTGACTTTCCGCTCTTGAACTTGTGACTGATGAACTGGATGCAATGAGAACTGTTGTGTCACAAAATGTAATAGCGCACGACTGCACCCTGCCGGCGAGAATTGGTACTTGCGCTCATTAAAGAAGATCGCTGTGTCCAAGTACCACATAAAAGACCAGAATCAACGCCCACCTAGAGGTAATACAGCAGGTGTCATCCATGGCGGAACCAGGCCCAAACCCACTGATGAACCATTTCCACAAACCATTTGGTGGATGGGGTTCAGTCATACTGAATATCATGATTGCCATTTGTGTTGTTCTGCTCATATTGGGAGCATGTGTCTATTGCGGAATACTTTGCATGTAAGTATTAGTCAGGGACTCTGTCGACGTATCTGTACCGAGACTATGTATCAAGACCTGTAGTGGTATTTGTCAATACAAAATGCAATCCTTCTTGAAATGTACAACAAATTACTTGCCTAGTTAAACGTTCCAGAGAGGAAGAGGCTAGGAATGAAATAATGTGGTATATGTTTCTGGATAGAATAGAAGCAATCAAAGGAGGGAGAATGTTAGCAAAATACATATTTAAACATATATATGACGTGCAACTTTAGAAGCAATAAGTGTATAATGCATATTATTCTATCTTACAATATGGCAGTAGAGCTTATCATGCATGTAATTGCCTGTAGTGTAGCTGCAGTGTGATTGAACCCTGACCCTGGCAGTAACCAGTGCAGCAGGTGTATGTCATTCAGCATTAGTCATCTGCTCGGTTAGAGAATAATAAATGTATGTACAGGTATATCTGTCATCCTTCCACTGAGGAGGATAGGCTTGTGAGCTGTACCTAACACAGAGTACAGCTGCTCACCAGAGAGACAAAGGAACCTAGTAGGAAATGGAGTGACGACCGGATCTGAACAGTGTTGGAACCGTGACAGAGCAGAATGTACCAAGTACATTCTAATTGACTATGTGGCTCGCAAGGCTGTGCTATCCTCATGGGAAAACATTTCATAAGCATTACCTTAGCACTGTTGTAGGAATACAATCTTGTGGACTATAGTGATGTAAATGCCTGTGACTGACCACATCATTAATGTGTGCATAAGATGATAGTATACACAATGCTCATACAGCTGTAACATGTATAGAGTAAAACAAAAGTCTAAACTTGTACTGCATAGTTCTTTGCCTCCTGCTGCACAGTAGTAAAACGTTATTAATCTCAGCTTCCTGTGTTATTGACTGTCAGTTTGAAAAGACGAATGAGTGTTACAGTTTGATTTAAACAACGTAATTGACAGATGTGTATGTTCTAGCATGGGAATAGGTCAAGCCAACCATCACAATGTCCATGTGTACCACATACAAACAGCCAGTATCACGCAGTAGTAGTGCATGAAGGCATACACGACTGTGGGAATAGTACAGGACATATGGCACATGCCAAGTGCAGATGCATGACACAAACCCCAGGATGGGTGTCCCTGCAAAGAGGAACATGTGCCAACCACACCTCCCACAGATGTACCGGCAATAAAAACACATGGCAAACACACAGAAACACTACCGTCCAACACACGACTGCAATGGAGCCTGGTCAGACACCAACATGAAGCATGCACAAACAGGGACTTGTGTAATGTTTGCCTTAACACCCCATAGGCCAAAGAAGAATAGAAAGAACATATGCATGTAATGTTGTGAAGGATGTGTGGTAGTCCTCAGTATCACAGTGTTAGGGACACAGATACACTGTCATCAACTGTGACATATGTGCACTGTACACAGCATACCCGCATGTAATACAGAGGACAATCATGTGCCACAGAAATATACACTGGATAAAGAGGATAGGGAATAGACAAGTGTAAATGTGACAAACTATGAATATAGGTTCATAGGTCCATAGGTACAGGGTAGGCCATCGTCCCAGGTTCAGCCATAACACTACACCATAGTTAGGATGACTTTGGCAACCTTCTGTGCTTCAGATAAAATACTCATGATATTGCTGTACCTCCGTCAAGCAGTGATAATGATGTAATCCCTGGCCTATACCTGCAATTCTCCATCCAATGGACAACATACCCGAACAAGGCTATGAAGGATCTCTGTCTCACATGTACTGTGATGTAGATCCACAGCATTGTGAGTGTCTGGGTGATATATGTGTCACTCAAACACATCCCATTAATGACCGTGACAAGGTTCATGTCACCTGCCCTAGTGGTTCTGAGGGATGCAGATACAGTAGGTGAAGCATACACATGACATATGGGTTGACATGGCCTCGTATGTCAGGCACAGGTCAACACTAAACAGCAGGTATGTGACTTAATGGGGCAGGGGTCCTACAAGTGGGGCAGCATTACACAAAATGATGTCATCCTGCATCTGTATGACAATTAACCTATGAGGGCTTCCCAGCTGCTGTAGGTGTATGGTCAGATACAGTCTGAATGGGGCAATGTAGTAAATCATAGGTGTAACACGTAATGGGTACAAGGAGACAATGACCTAGCCTGATGTAGATGTGAATCCCTGCACAAACAGGTGGGCAATGTAGAAGTCCCACAGAACCACGATAGCAACGTGTGTTGAATGAATGGTGACCGACAAACTCTGTCCCCTGATCCTGGTAATCACCCCTGTGCTGAGTGGACAGCCACCTATATGCTGGACAGGGTGACCTAGTACTTCTCGACAGGTATGATGTTGCATTACTTAGCATTTAGCTGTGGGCCATGTCCCTGACAGCAGATATGCATATCTGGGAGGCCCCTTCAAGGATATCTGTGTCAGATGTCCGTCACACTATGGCACCTGTTTTGCAGTCATCTACAAACAATGTTGCCCATAACACCCCTGTGTGTGCCTGTACCGTGGAAATGTAGATGTATGACAGGAGTGGACCCACGGAAGGGCCCCATGGGACACCACATGCGACAGGCAGTAGGTCTGACATGCTGCCAGCAAGTATGACCGTGTGGGTTGTGTCACATAGACAGTTTACAACACATTCTGTGATGTACGTGTTCACATCCCAGCCAATGGGTTTATCAACGATACCTGAGGGGGTAATGTGCTGAAGGCCTTTGCCAGGTCGAGGTAGGCTGTATGGCCTGCCACACCCGCATCAATGGCCTCCGTCACTGTCCCGAAAATGTCAACCACGCTCTAACGGCATGAACCGCCCTGAACAAGACAAACCGTGTTGGATGCAAAGTATGTATGTCCCCTATGCATTCATGTACGAGCCGCAGTATGATCCCTCCCCATGTCTTTGCAGATAGGTCTCCTCATGGTAATGGGACAGTAATAACCAGGCTCAGTGGAGGCATTGGCCCTGTGACATGGGACTACCGTTGCCATGCGACACAACCTGGGTACCTTACCTGAGGTGAGGCTACAAAGAAATAGCTGTCCTAACTGTGGGTCTAATTCCTCAATGAGATAGTGGAGTACACAGTGGGGTCACCAGCTGGTCTCATGGATGCTATGTCCACTACCCTGGAGAGAGCATGTCCCACCTGTGTGTCACAGAACATTTGGTGACCACAAACCGCTGGTACAGACATCTCCTCATGTGTGGGGGAGGGTGGAGATGTCCTCACTGGACTTGTCAGCCTGTATGTTGGCAATGTGTGTATGTTGAGTAAACTCCACCTCTTTGTGAACCCAGTCAGAGCATATGTGGGAGTGACCTCCCAGGTGTTGAGCATAGCAACTGAAGGTGGTATGATTGTCAGCCAGGTCCATGTAGGTATATCTGTGGAATGTGCCCTGGACCATGGCATGACAGTGTGTAACTCTACACATATGATGACCAAGGGTGTCATACCTCACAAGGTGTCTGCTCCACCTTGTAGTAGCCACCTCCTCGTGTTGTACATCCTGTGTATGGCTGGGGTACACCACACTGGATGCTTGGCATTGGTACAATGAACCACAGTTGGGTAAGTGAATGCCTGGTTCATGCAGTCCTGTAGGTACTGGTAGATGGCAAATGTGATTGCTGCAGTGGCTGCAGTACTGTCGACCACAGGCTCAGGGTCCTTAAAGGAGACCACAGTAGTGTGCAGAATTGTGTAGTCTGCCTCTGAGCAAGCAATGTGTATGGTAACTGGCAACACTCACAGCAACGGATGCCAATAGCATAAGCCAATGTCCAAATAACATAGATTAACTTCTGCATGACAATATGTCTTATCATACATGTATTGACACGTGTCTGCTAATTACAATTGCAAATGGCCGGTAAGACTGGCCTAAGGTTCCCATGATTTACACAGTCTGGAGGTGTTGTTCGATAATAAAGTGGCAATACCTCCCAATCGTGGCCTCTGGGTATTAAAGTGGTTGTTAACCTGCAACATTGGATGTACACCATTGGGTTCTGGTGTCGGAAAACATGGTTCCTGTACCACTACACAGTATGGGCAGTCAAGCAGACATCCGATTGTTGAACACACAGCATCAGTGAAACCCACTGCTCACAAGGACACAGTCCGACAAGCTCTACACTTTACATATGCACAGTGGTGTCCATTGTAGGACCCAAAAATTGTCTAAAGACAAGAATGATGCCTTATTTCAATGCGTACCAGAACTCATTGTCGTCACAGGTACACATATGCACCGCAAGCGTGTTTAATGTTGATGATAGCTGTCCATGAAATGCAGCACAGATGCACAGAAATACCCAGGGTACCGGGTCCATAGAACTGCGTCCACATCACAGTCCCGCACACATGAAGGATGTGTAATGGGTACTGTCGATTGTTGCAGTCAAGGGATTCTGGGTATGTAGACTCTGGGCTCGGTGTTGTTTCGCAGGCAATCCTTTGTCCCGCCCCGTGGGAGGGATGTGTGCGTAGCACCTGCCTTACTCTCCGCTAATAATGCAAACCATCCACCGGAGAATGCTAAATGCAGGTGTGAAATGTGTACAGCCACATACTAGTGTCCAGTAGGTAATTGTCATGGATGGACAACCGTATGGCCAGGATGGCACCCACAACTGCAAACCCGGGGAAATTACAGCCGCGGTAAGGCATAACACAGGAAATACACATAGGGACTACAGTTGACATTCCACATACAAAGTCGGACCGCCGTGCCAACACCGGCGTACACAGCACTCAATCTGCCAGCAACAGAATGAGGAGCACCCGCTACCATACAGCGGAACAGATGTGCGACCTGTGGAACACATACTAATGGCACACCCACAACGTCAAGTAGGATATGTAAACTATGGCATTCCCACCTATGAAGACAACATGGTTAAATGAATACATAGGTGATCAACATGTTCTGGTGGTGTTATGTTGAAAATACAGTGACGGATATGTCCCATTGGGATGTCTGAGGTTTATATGAAGCAGTTGCTAACCAGCATGTTTGGATGTATGACATTTGTTCACAGTACTAAATCACCTGGTTACGTAGCACCATGTAGAATGGGTAGTCAAACAGACATCCGCGATTGGGGAACATACACCAGCAGTGAAAAGCACTGGCCAGGTGGACACAGTCCAGCAACATCTAACCTGACATATGCACATTGGTGTCCATTGTAGGACCCAAAAATTCCATTCATTGAATGCCTGCTAGCTTCCTGCATTACCCACATGAACTCATTGTCGTCACCACGTCACAGGTACACATATGCACCGCAAGCGTGTTCAATGTTGATGATAGCTGTCCATGAAATGCAGCACATATGCACAGAAATACCCAGGGTAATGGTCCATAGAACTGCGTCCACATCACAGTCCCGCACACATGAAGGATGTGTAATGGGTACTGATGACTGTTGCAGTCAAGGGAGTCTGGGTATGTAGAATCTGGCCTTGCTGTTGTTTCGCAGGCAATCCTTTGTCCCGCCTCGTGGGAGGGATGTGTGCGTAGCACCTGCCTTACTCTCCGCTAATAATGCAAACCATCTACCGGAGAATACTAAATGCAGGTGTGAAATGTGTACAGGCCTATACTAGTGTCCAGTAGGCAATTCTCATGGATGGACACGCGTACGACCAAGATGGCACCCACAACTGTAAACCCGGTGGAACTACACAGCCGTAAGGCATAACACAGCAAATATACATAGGGACTACGGTTGACATTCACCATACAAAAAAACAGACAACCAGCTGAAGAAATCCAAAGCAAAAGGGGAGGTCTTTGAACCCTCAGGACCAGAGCCCACCCGAATTAAATGCAGTCACCATAGTTTATTGAAATTTTTTCTGCTTCATGGACTTATTCAGAATACATACAATGCAGTCCCAAACCCACTACATTTAAAACCCTTAATTGCTGAGGAAATTAGATGTGCTAAGCATTAATTAATTGCCTTAAAGGCAAAAAGGCAAACAAACTTTACTGGGTTACAGATTCCCACTGAGTACATCTGACATTGCTTT